>NW_022589783.1:3558760-3837499 GCF_004348235.1 Phoca vitulina | reverse complement strand
TCCTCTGTGGGCATCCACTGCCCGTGAGCGCACGCCTCCTCTGTGGGCATCCACTGCCCGTGAGCGCACGCCTCCTCTGCGGGCATCTATTTCCTGTGAGCTCACACTTCCTCTGTGGCCACTTCCCGTGTACGTACACTTCCTGTGAATGGCTGCTATGTGCACTTCCTTTGTTCACACTTGCAGTAAACTGCACACTTGCTGTGTGTACTTTTTGTGGTGCACCCTTCCTGTGTGCAGTCTGTTAACCTTAAAAAATAAAACCACCAGTTATTTTACCAGCAAAAATGGGTTTATTTGGGAATAGCAGAGAATTACAGTCTCACACAAGCAAGTTAAGGCAAAACCATAGGCAAATCAGGAGAATAAAGGACAGGAGGCTCTTTTACAGAGGAAAGAAAGGAGTTGGGAAGGCCGTTGTAAACTAAAGGTCCACTGGAGTCAACTAGAGTTCCAAGTATAGTGGCTTTTTATTGGCTGAGCTGTGACTGTCCCTCATTGGCTGGGCTGTAGTCACCGTCCCTCATTGGCTGAGTTGTGACTGTCCCTCATTGACTAGGCTGTAGTTACAGTTCCTCATTGGCTGAGCTGTGACTGTCCCTCACTGGCTGGGCTGTAGTCAGTCTCTCATTGGCTGAGCAGTGACTGTCCCTCATTGGCTGAGCTGTGACTGTCCCTCATTGGCTGGGCTGTAGTTACAGTTCCTCATTGGCTGAGCTGTGACTGTCCCTCATTGGCTGGGCTGTAGTCACAGAACCTCATTGGCTGGGCCAGGGGAGGAGGAAACTTTCCTTCCTCTTGCTGGGATAATAAAATACTAACCCTACAAGGTGCCTCTTTTCCTGTTGGGTCAGCAGTTGCCAAGGAGTGCTGGGCAGGAGAGCTACCCCAGCGGCCTCCTGACTCCCTTCTAAAGGAGATTTTCTTTTATGAATTTTCACAACTCTTACCTGCATGCTCACTCCAGTGACACTGGTCCTTTTGTTCCTGGGACATACTGGATTCCTTACTCCTGGGAGCCTTTGACCATGCTGCTTTCTCAGACGTTTACCCATCTTATTCCCTGAATACCAATTCATCCTTCAGATCTCCTTAAATATTGTTGGTCTCCTTGTGGTGTGCTTTCATTAAGGCCTGTGTGTTTTCCTTTGTGGTACTTACTGAGAAGGATCGTTAATTTATGACGGTTCCATCTCCCCCAACTAAATGACAGGTTCTAGGAGGGCAGAACCAAGTCAACATTATTCTTTGTCAACCATTCTGGTACTCATCAAATGTTTCTTAACTGAGTGGATATATTACAGCTGGGGTTTCTCTCCTTAGGAGACATCATTAAATTTAAATGTGGGCTTGGGGTATTTTTAGGATGCATTTTTTACAAGTGAAATTTGTGTAAATGTGTACAATGTATCGATTTCTCTGAAAGCTGACTTACTTCTGAGCATATTACAGAAACTTTACTCCAGCTTTTGGAGAAGAGGTTTCATTTAATTTCCTTTAGCACTGGTAGCAGTGTTTTGTATCCCTTTGTCAATACTTTTTCAGACGCACATCACTTGTGAAACTGCTAAAATCCTTTCAAAATGCTCTCACAAGCCCTTAAACACATTGCTTTTCCCTTATTACTCCGACACTTCAGACCTTGAGGACTGCTTTTGGAAATCTTGATTCATAATTCCTCAAAAACAGTTTTCTTGAGAAAGGTAAAGATCAGTAAAATGTTACTACTAGAACCTTGGGAACTAGTGAAAGAAGATCCAAGTCAGACAGGTAATTTAGGCAGAGATCCAGAACACATTAATCTACTACTATATGCCTAATAATAGAAGATTTACAAAAATGGTTCAAACATAATATTATTCCAACTGGTTGAGTGTGGCCCCTAAAAATCCACTCCCTAAAAATTGGAGCTCAGTCCAATCGCAGAGCTGTGTGCCCAGTGAAAATGCAATTTACCTGTGGACAGAGGTGTTAGAACTGCCCTATCTTATCACAGTGCAAACCCACTCCACACACTGAAGGGACCTGGGAGAGAACCCTTGGGGAACATGTCTTTGAACCCCAAGTGCCTCCTTATACCTTTCTGATAGTGCCTTACAGCCCTCTAAGTTGTCCGTTAGGGTAGAGAAATGCCCAGAAAACTTGTTTCCGCTCCCTTGAGGATTGCATCTCCTGCCATCTTCGTGGTGAACCTCTGAACTCCCCTGCATCCACCTCTGGCTCGTCCAGTATGGGGGCTACCTCTTCACATCCCCCAAATAGCCCTTCCTTGAGTGAAGTCCCTGCTGGAAATCAGCCCTCTTCCCAGTCATCAGCCATCTCTTTCCACAGCCCACTCATGCCTTCCTCTTTAAAATGCATTTGGACCATTTGAGGCTCCTGATCTAGAGTTGTCATACAAAAGCAGAGTCCTAGAAGGGGATAATCTTGGAATATAGAGGGGTCTTAGTGATGCCTGACTCCAATCAGTGCCTCCTCCCCAAACCCCAACCCAGTGATAAAATACAGTATTTCCATACAGGATTGAACTCTTAGAAGGACGGAGTTACAGTGAGAAATACATACATCACAGAACAGGAGAGAGCCAGATGGCAGGTGTCAGACTCTCTGCCAAGGGTCTGTGGTGCTTATGACACAGGGAAGACAATGCTGGGGCGGGGGGAGGTGAAGCAGCTGGGGGAGGTAAGTGGGTGGAATGCAATTATCTGTATTGGAAAGAGCCCAAGCCCCTTGGATTAACACATACCTTCCCTGTTGAAGAAAGTGCCCTGGGAATGATCCTGCCATCGGCTGCCATGACCTCCATTTCTCCTCTCACGGGGCACTGAGCCAATATACATCACATGGAATGTCACTAGTGATTTACATTGAAAACGACTGTGGTCTGCAGAGGTGTGATCGATGTGGCTTCTTCCTCTGAAATCAGTGGGCTGTTTTGGCTTCCTTGCCCCAGTTTAGAATGCACTGTCGTTCTGGTATTGTGCCCGAGGTCTTAGATGGTGCAGTCTCTTAGCTGATCAAGGATTAGTCTACCCAAGCCCTGGGTCTCTCACAGAGAAAAGAAATAGATCAGTACTCAGAAACCATCAACCTAGCTTCTGCTCCCCTGTTTCCTCTGAATCCATACCTCTTCTTTGCAAACGAGGTTTTTTTATGAACAGAAAATCTGTGGACTTTACTGCTTCACTTACTCTCTCAGAAGTTCATTAAAAGCTTGCATACACACCAATCAAGGCTTTTATGAGACATTGCCAAGATGTTTCATGCGTCTGGTGCCAATAAACACACTTCTCCAGAAGGAACTGATACTATTTATGTAAAGAAGACACTTAATTCAAGTGAATGGAAATAGCAAATTAGGGAATGCTTGATTATGGCACTGAAGATGCTTTTTGGAATGAAGATATTATCTGGAAAGCCTCCAGATGCTCAAAGCTTGAGGACAGTCTGGATCAGGCAGGTAGCCCCTTATAATCGACTTGGATGGAGACTCTAATTCTGCGCCAGCACGTCTCACCTAGAAGGCTCAGATCCACAGGAGGGAGGCCACGCTGACCCCTTTAACTTGTCAACAGCTCGTACACGATTGTCACTGGCGCTCGTTGTTTGTGAGGATCAGTACCGATCCTCTGTGGGCACAAGCGTATTGGATCAGCCAGGATACCAGTACATCACAGCCTAGATGCATGGCTGCACAGGTTAAAAAAAAATAAATAACAAAGACTGGAAAGGAAAAAATGTCACTGCGAGTTTCGGTAGGGGACAAACGATGAGTTGGAGCAATTAGTTTTCTAAATTGCTTGTTCAACACAAAGAACATTCAGGTCCGCCCGTCAAGTGACTGAAGTGAACGGACAGCATCACTTAGCATATGCCTTATCAACCACTCAGGCCTGATGAGGAAACGTCAGTTATCTGAGAAACACCTGAGCCCGAAACCCCTCCTGTCACAGCAGTGGCAGCCTGAACGACCTTGTATTCCATTTACCTGGTGCCCTCCCTGTGTCCCAGAGACAGCCCCTCCTCCCTGGTAAGATCAGAGGGAGTGGGCATGGCCAGACTCCGAGATTTTCAGGCAGGGGGACAAGGTGGGAGGGGACACTATCCCAGGTAGAGATTTCACGGCCCCCTCACACACTAAGGAGTTTGGTGGAATGCATCTGATCCATCAACAACCCATTGGCCTGCTCTTTCTCCACTTTATGCCCACCATTCCAAGTATTGTTTATTCTGGACCACAACCATCAAGAAGTCCTCTTTGCATCTTCTTCTTCCCTTCCACGTACATGACCTTCCATACGGCTCCCACAGCCAGTTGGCCTGAGACAAAAAGAACACTGGCATTGCCCTTGGGCAAAGGAGAGACAAATAAAGATGCTTCTTTGTCCTCATATCTGCATGACCTTTGAGCCATTGTCTTGTCTGAGTGTGCAAGCCAAATGCACACAAAATATCTACACTGGTTTCCAGGTACTGCTTCTGGTTCCGGTTGTTCTCACCTACAGATTCCTTGACGATGCTCCTGAGTTCTGAGATCAAGCACTGACAGAGCACCCTGCAAAGTTGGAAGTGTCAAGAAGGAGTCCAGGGGCAGATATCCACCAGATTCCTGCAACCTGTGAATTAGATCTATTGGGGGCAGCCCTGGGGCTCTGTGATATCGTACGAATCATTCGTGCATCATACCTTGCCCTCCACATTGCTTTTCTTTGATCTTAAATGTTCACCTTAGGAGCCTGCTCAAAATTTGAAGCCCACATTGATGCTTTATCTAACCCAATCAAAGATCTCTTCAATTATATGTATTTTTCAGAAAAGGGCCATCTCTGATTAAACAGCCATGATTCTGTTAGCACACATCAACCCACATATAATAAGAGAGCCCAGATATCTCAAAGTAATTAAACTTATTCACACCGTTTGCTCTGGAGGATTATATAAGATAATCACATAAACATGGGTAACCTGTCACTACGGTATAGTTCTTACCACTTGCCCTGTACAAATGCAAGGAGCTGATTTTGGGAATACTCTGAAGTATGAAGAGGGTACAGCTAGTTATTATTTCTTCCAGAATGCCAGCATATACCCAATAACCTGAATTGTTTACCTAGCACAAACTAAATCCATGGAATTTTAGAAACAATGTTTTTCAAAGACTCACTTCTAATAATAACACAGTGATTAACCACAGTGATTGGAGGATTGCCTCAAAACCTTTTTGGAAGTAGTCAGAGTATAAATAAATCAGCTGATACATAAATAAGATGCTTGAAGCTTTGCAACCTTCTGTTTCTCAGGTTTTTATATATCAAGTTAGAGATTGCCCCCACTAAGTTTTCTCTAAGGTCCCTTTGAAAGACAATTCTATGACTTTTCTGTGGACCCTGAGCTCGGTTGGAGGCCATTTGGCTGTTGACTTTGTTGACAGTCTTTGGTAAAAGTAGAGTCCACTTTCCTGCTGAGCTCACATCCGGGTACTGGAGGGATGTGGGGTCATCCGTAGACAATCGCTCACATCCGGGAGTGTGGATGTGTGGGCCCTCCATCCTGAGACAGTGATATGCAATTCTAGAAAGCCATAATTTGACCTTCCAGCAAGTGACAACTCCACTAACCCATCCTGGTGAGAAAGTGCCGCTTGGTGTAAAAGCAGCAAATGTGCCCCATGACACTTCTTTCTTTTGTCCTCCAGCATGAGAGTCCCTCATTTTGCAGAGAGAGACATTGGGTGTGTGTGTGGGGGTGGGGCATATCTGCCTTGCTTACTCTGAATTTCTGGAAACATCAGACTTTTAATTCTGTCTTGTTTCATGACCTCACACTGTGCTCCGGCTGCTCCATGGATATTATTTCAACAAATGGATGAATGGATGCATGTCTGCCGTGCATGGTCCTAAGCTCCTCAGGGCCCTGTGTGTGTTTCCCAACACTGCCATTCTTCTGCTTCTGCCAGAGGGAACCTTGGTAAACTTGCTGGCTGGGGTCACCCACACAGCCCACGTTGTCCATGCTGCTGAGAAGTAATCATATTGGCACCAAAGCAGTGTTTCTGTCCAGACCCATTTAAAGTAGGTGGCTTATCTTCATGTCCTGAAAAGAAACCTTCAATAAAATATTCTCGGGGGTCCCAGCAAGAAGACCCACATTCATGGCAATCCCAAAGGACAGTAGCTGGAGATCAGCCAGGGACCAAAGTATTAGTAACTGTTTAACTTATCAGTAGGCTTGTATTACAAAGGGATTTCGCTATCATTTACTGCCCTGTAGTTAGTACCAATTGCTTGCTTGCAGCAGAGCTAAAAGAGCTAAGCCTAAAGCCAGACAGGGATGTCGAAAGGCTCTAGCTGAAGTTTATGCAATTAATTAGGCATCACCTATTCAGGGTATTCTTCTTATTTGTGGCTTAGAATTGAAAGATACCATACTCCCAAGAAAGGTACAGAGATTACCACAAGATAAATTGATAATGACCTCATCCTTAATTCATTCCACACATGCTCAGTTAAGAGGTTTAAATAAGTGGTAGAGGTTGTTGTTTATATCAGTAGAAGAATATTTGAATTTAAGTGAGATTAACACAATATGATGAATAATAGATAAGATACTGTTGTTTGGTTGGCCTTCAGTGATTTCCTTGGTTTGAGATTTGGGTTTCTCAACTGAATATATAAATCAGGGGGTAGATTCGCAGTGAACACACATATAAGTAAAGACAGGCCCAGGTTTATTGTTGAAAACATGTTCCCCAAAATATGTATTCCACTAAATGTCCCACAAAAAGTGGAACGTGAAACGTGAAAAGAATGATCAGTCACTTCCTGTGTTCTGAGATGGGGGAAGGTGGTTCTGAGACCCACGAAGTATTCAAAAATCTCTCATTATGTTTCATGTAGAAGATAAGATATTCCATCAGTATATTGGTAGCATTGACATGCCACTTAGTTTGGTGCTTTTCCTACTTGGATGGGTGCACAGCGGAGTAACTTCACTTGGGCTCACAGTGTGCTTCACCCCTTCGCCAGGGTCCCTGCACGTACCCGAGAAACTGTGGAAATTACATTTTTACAAAAAAAATTAAGCAAAACATGAAAATAAAAGTCATAAATAAAAGTCATATCAACACTATGTGGGGGAAAAACCAAAGACGTTGGTAAAACTGACCCGTTGTGGGGCAAAGAGCATCACAGTGCCTTTGGCAGCTGTGAACGCAGCGTCGATCCGGACGCACCTGCTCAGCCTTCCCTCTGCGGGTGCAGAAGGCTCACGATGTGGATTGTTGCAACGTCACAGTTGCTCAGTCGTTAAGCGTCTGCCTTCGGCTCAGGTCACGGTCCCAGGGTCCTGGGATCGAGCCCTGCATTGGGCTCCCTGCTCGGCGGGGAGTCTGCTTCTCCCTCTCCCACTCCCCCTGCTTGTGTTCCCTCTCTCACTGTCTCTCGCTCTGTCAAATAAGTAAATAAAATCTTAAAAAAAACCAAACCCTCAAAAGCATCCTTATGCTAAGTGGTAGTAGGATCCTGAAGGGCATGAGGAAGCTGTGGAATATTGCCTGGGACTTAGCGGTCACTGTGGGGTGAGGTCCGCAGGTCGTTAGCGATCGCAGGGTGGTCTCACGCCGGCTTCCCGGGTAGACTTCCCGGTCGCGCAGCGTGGAAGCTGCAGAAGCAAAGGCTACTGGTCCAGGAGGAAACGGGCAGTCAGTGCAGATTGTGTTGTGGGGTGCCGGCTACATCTGCCTCGACTGACTGATCCCAGTTCTTGGGAGTTCTAAATCGAGACTCCTTGGCGTACGTCTTTGAGCGTGACAGAACACACTGATTTCATCCAAATTGTGATGCTGTCAGATTTCAAAGTCTCAGCACCCGTGTACCTCGGGAATGTAGGTTTAGCTCTCGGTGAGCTTCAGAACAGCTTAACATTTTATTTTTGAGGAAGGGGTAGATGTTTAAGGAAGAACAGAAAAGGCAGATAATCAAGGAAATTAAAAACAAGCAGGAAAAGAAATGCAGAAGTGGCCCGTAATCTCGTCACTCAGAGATCCTCACCGTTAACAGTTTGGCAGATACCCCTCCCGTGATTTTCTAGGTGTACAGCTACTCACACTACATCTACTGTGCGTGTAAATATCTTTTCTCTACAAAATGGCATCCCTCTGTTCTGTCGCCTGTCTTTTCGCATAGAAATAAATCATGAACGTGTTTTCGTGTCACCAACCACACGTTCGTCATCATTCTTAGTGGCCGCTCGGTATCCCCTTCTCGGGCCACACCTCGATGGTATCATCAGCGGTTATAAACAGGTGCACCAGCCTTCCTGTGTGCACTTTCTGCACATTTGTTCAATGGAGTTTTTTAGGATATAATTTGCAGAAATAGAATTGCTGGATCAGAGTTAGAGGTTTTTAAATCTATTTGATATGTGTTGGAAGCCCCCCACAGCCTCCTGTCAGTTGATGTTCTCACCAGCAGCAGACGTAAAAGGGAAAGAGCCTTATCTCACGAGACCCACCTCGGTTCAAGTTCTTGTCATCCTGCGCCATCGTTGCCCAGCCAGCAGGGGGTAAACCGTTGGCTGCCCTGCGCTGATTAATCAGTAAGGTTGAATTTCTTTCGTATGTTGACCGCCCATGGTTTTCCCTTGCCTCTTCCTGTCCCCTATCCCTGCCATTTGGCATGATTTTTCCTATTGCTCTGCAAGTTATTTATTCCTCGTTTGTTGAGCTCTGTCCTCCTACGTGGCGCCACCCCTTTGCCTCCTGGGGCTGCCCCAGCGGCGGCACGAGCGGCAGCACTTCCCACAGTCCCGGGGGCTGGCAGTTCAGGAGGCTCTGGTATGTGGGGAGGGCTCTTTCTGGTGTGCAGAAGGTCACCTTCTCCCCGTGCCCTCACTTCCCAGAGAGAGGGGCCTTGTGTCTTCCTCTGTCCTTATAAGGACACTAATGCCATCTTGGGGCCCCACCCGCATGACCTCATCTACACCTGATCACCTCCCAAAGGCCCCACCTCCAAACACTGACACTTGGGGGGGTAGTTAGGGCTTCAACACATGTATTTTGGGGGGACATACCCATTCAGTCATAACATCCTGCCCATCAGTCCTGTCCCATCATGGCCACCAGCAGTGACCTGGGGGCCAGGACTAGACCAAGAAGGCCACTTCCAGCTCACTGTCCACATCTGCTGACCTGGGCTGGGGGGGAGTGAGGCGGGTGGGAAGGCAGCCGTGTCTAGGGGGGGAGCGAGAGAGGGGGTGGAGCTTGGGATTCGGGCCAGGCTTTTCGCCGGCAGGGTTCGTCCTAAGTCAGCCTGGCCTCATCTTGAAAATGGAGTAATAATAGTAGCAAACACGGATGTTAGCAGGAGAATTCAGCGAGGGAAGACGGTAACAGCTAGAGTTTGGGGCTTCACTGTACCCGTCACGGTGATGGTAAATGCTTGCTCATTACTACAACCGCTCTAAGTTTTTGAAGCGATGATATTTATTTGGAAATTTCAAATGTCATTAAAGGAGACATGCAATTTTTTGGGTGTGAATTGAAAATGCTGCCAAAATACCTTGCCTTCTCCCTCCTTTAGAGTGTGTGCCAGCTGTTCTCATGGCTTTTGGGAGCCCCCCACAGCCTCCCCTGCTTCCCCGGGGCGGTGGGCTGCGGACGGGCGTGCAGCCACCCGCGGGGACAGTGGCAGGAAGTCTGTCGTGGTTGTGTCTGTGACGCCTGGGATTTGCACAGGCCTCCCAGGTTCTGCGCACGCGTCCGTGTGTATCCCAGTGCTACGAGGAAAGAGAAACCGAGCACAAGATGGGGGGTGGTATAGCTAGAAAGCAGGGGGTATTGCAACATGAGTTTGGAAAGGCAGTAACAGGAAAGTGGCGTTTTCTCTAGCAGAACCCCAAAGGCAGGTTAATGGCGTGGCAGCCCCCCGCGGCCCCCTCTGGCCTCCAGGCCGTCCCGCTGGCCATGGCCTGTAGCCTACAGCCCCCCAGGGCAGCAGCCTCGCTATATCAGCAGAACATTTGCTGGGCCTTTGGAAATAACCCTGCTGTCTGTCCTTTCCATAAAACCCCGCACCTCCCAGCGCAGCCTGCTCATCCCACCACAGCCCCCGGGGGCTACTGGAGGACCCTGGGCAGGTGCCTGCCGGCAGCTGGGCACTCCAACTGCTCTTCCAAGCCCACCCCTGCCGTCTGGCTGCTGGGTGTGGAAGTGCAGGAAGATGCCTCCCTCCGAGCTCATCTGGTGCAGCATCTGGAGCTGCTCCTCCAGCCCCCGGGGAGGGGAACGTGCGTGGAGTGATTAGTGACGCCTCAGAACCGTCCTATCGGGGAGGGCTGACCTGTTTACAGACACGATTGCAAATCTTAAATAGCTCTGGTGACTCCAAACTGCTCTTCTTGGAGGGCCCCCACCTACAGCGTTCAGGCGCCATGCAGAGCAGGATTATAGAAAAAGGCCTCTTTAGGTCTTGAGCGTGCTGCATGCATGTGGAAGGAAATGGTGGATGGAGCAACAGACAAGTGGTAGAGAAATGGATAAGGATTTATTTTTGAACTGAGTGTTACGGGGAAGTGGTAGGATAAAGAGGAGAGGGCAGAGGCTACCAGTGGGCCAGGGATGTGTGGGAAGCAGCCGGCTGTAGGGGGGGAGCGGCCACCCCACCCTCACCCCCACCCCCGCCCCTGCCATGTCAGCTCTGGCCCCGGAACTTCCAGCAGCAGACATGCAGGCTTTCCTGATGACAACAAAGAACAACACCTTTGATTTGTGTTGTAATTATTAACAAAGCAAAATCAATAAACATTTGGAAAAAAAAAAAAAAGTAAGGGTCTTTTTCTTGTATCTCCTGAGTCTAAAACAAAATCACCAGAAGGGTTTTGATAAAGGACTTCTGATTCGTTATTATGACCCAAAGCTCATGTTGATGTTTGCTTTCGTTTGCTGTCCTGAGAGAAAATTTGCCACCCAGACATTTGGACATACCGTCTTCAGTGTGGAACCTTTTGGAAATCCTCAGTTCCTCAACAGAGTGTCGACAGAACTTTGGACCGCTGTTGTTCTCCCTTAACAAGACCCACTCGTCCTGCCCCGGGTGTGGTGGCACCGTTCAGCTCAGGTGACGTGGAAACGTGGAGGTGAGGAAGGACGCGTGAAAACTGTCCTGGGGTGCAAAGGGCCTGTCTGCTGGTCGGCCAGCCTCGGGACCCGGATGCCGAGGGATGGGTGAGACAGGGCTTTCTCGGAAAGGGCTGGGGGCGCCGGAAAAGACAGGAAATGGGCCGTGTGGGCCGTGTGGGGTGCAGTCAGTCCTGGGGGAGGAAGGCGGCGGGTGCAGAAGTCGGGAGGGTCAGTCAGAGCCTGGGGAACGGCAGTGTTCTCTGACCAGCGCATCCTGCCATCTTGGCACTGGGAACAGGACAGGGACGGTCCAGTCCAACTCCACACCTGAGGATTCAGAGCCAGTCTTCTGACGTTTTTCTGGCATTATACGTACGTGCCTTTGGGCCTTGCAGACACCCGGAGTAGTCAGAACGCCCAGCCTTCTCCGGCATTGCGAGCTTTTCCCTCTCTTCACTGTATCCACCCGCCCCAGGCTGCTCCTGGACACCACAAAGTCCAAAGTCCCTAGAAATGGAAGTTTCTCTCTGGTGTCAGGAATGAGCTAAGAATTTCTTCCTTCATGAGCCCCTACAATGCCAGGGGTCCTCCCTGTGGTCACGCCGCAGGCCTCCTCCTGGTATGCTGGCCTGGGTCAGGTACCCCAAGCGGCTCACTTTAGTATCTACATACATCTGTTCATGCAAAGAACAGAATTTGAGGACACATTCAGGAACCTGGTAATTCAAACTGGGGGGATCCAGCAACAGGCTTTCCCTCTGGGTCACCTTCCTCCTCGCCCTCTCCTTGAGAGCCAAGGAAAGGAATGAGGCAAGGTGCCCCTCTTCTGCCTCTGCAGGTTCTCTCCAGGTGACTGCCCCTCTGCCGGGATCCGGCCCAAAATAACCCAAACCCACATTCCCAAGTGCTACCTGACTGCCTCCGCCCCCGGCAGCACCTTCCCTGACTGTCTCTCCCGTACTTTCCCAGACCTGATTGCTTTCCCATTGATGCAGCGTGAACTAAGAGTCCGTTCTGAGCATGCACCAAAAGTGCAGAACGCGATGCAGTGGGCTGCCTAACAGTCGGCCTGGGGCTCTCGTCCCATGGGTGCAGGCACACATTTTGTGGTTCAGATCTTCCTCTTCCGTCTGGGTCGGATGAAATTTTGCTCTGTGGAATCATATAGGGAAAAGTAAATGATCTCAACTCCCTGTTGCATCCACAAGAGGAGAGTTATTACTTGTAGAGAAAAAGCCCTTGGTCACATCAGGCATCTCACATCCATTGGTAAACACGGGCGACCTTTCAAGGTGGCCTCAGCCGGCGGCTAACGCTTCGCCAGCCCAAGGAGCTCTCCCCCCTGCAGACCCAGCAGCTCAGAGGCTGAGTCCGTTCAGCTGGGGTCCCGGCCGCAGAGATGCTTCCTAGAACTCTAAGCTGTTAACCTTCCAGTGTTCCATCCCATCCTGGGAGTAGGTGCTGTGTATCCAGAGAGGTAAACAGTAAGCGCTCCTGGGTAGAGGATCGTTGGGAAGCTCTGAAGATGGTCTTACGCCCTGTGCAGACACCGGTCAGTATTTTCTTCTGAAGACATAATACTCGCTGCACGGACTGGAAGCTTCACTGTGTGTGGTCAGAACCCCTACGTTTCAAATTGTGTATGATCCTATGCCGCTGCCCCAACATGGCTGGGGACGTCCAATGAACTGTGGATCGCAGGCTCGGCCCAAGGAACAGAGGCTGTGGCCTTAGATGTTCACTTAAGTGCTAGCAAAGTAATGTGTTCATTGAGTATTTTCAGTGTTTGTCTTAGAAAGACAGGGACACTGCCAGTCACCCTTTAACCCCAAGTGGCCCCAAGCTCTGCTCTGCCTTCCTCCAAAGTTGTGCATCTCCACTGGGCCCATCCCGCAGGCCCAGCCAGCACCCGCTGCCTGTTCTCCCATGCGGGGTGCTCTCCAGCCCTCTGCGCACCTGCCCTGTGCTTGGCTCAGCCAGATGCCCCCAGGAGCTCTGGGACTTCTACCTGTGGGGTCAGCCTGAGGCCCCGTGGTCACGCAGGCCCCAATTCCAAGAGGGCAGGCCAGTGAGCTTATCGTTTCTGCAGGCCGGCATGATGTTTCTTTTGCAAGATCCAAAAGATCAGGCTGCCAGAAAAACGCGGACAGGCTGAATTTTGGATGATTCAAATTGCTTATATAAGCATGGGCCCCACAAAAAGTACTTGGCCAGGCTCAGAAGAGCACAGGGGTGACTACAATCAGAGAAGTATTAATAAACCTTCTCCCTAAAACTTTCACTCCCTTGAGGCGGCTCTCAGCTGTCATGAGGAGTCATCCATATGGGTGGTGCAGAGTAGGAGAGCATGGAGCTCATGGAGTTGACCTTTGTGGGTGCAGCTGGCCATCTTTGGTGGCACACGGTAAGAAGGGAAACAGAGGCAGCAGACTCCATAATCCTTATTGAAAGTGAAGGTCACCTATGCAAACGCACATACAATTCACAGGAAGCTCACATACCGTTTCTCCTTTGCTTAATAAAATCTCCTTCCTGATCAGTGCTTCTTAGGAAGCTGACAGACAACAGGCATTGTTTGGTTTCTTGATCAAATTTAGACCTTGAATTCAATAGGGCTTAGATACACACATGACCCATAATATCAGAGAATTCCATTTGTATCAAATTTAGCCAAAAGAGACCAGAGCGATCTAATCAATTTGTTTCTATGGCGGAAGCGCTTTTTAAAGACATGTTCCGCGTGTGGGTGGCGGGGGTATATTAGTGCTGGGTTACGTGTAGCTGGGCATCATTTTGCTGGTGGCAAAGAGCAAGCTATCTCTGTCGTTTTGGAGAAGGATTTAAGAGGCATGCCCTCACTGGATAATCGTCTTGATCTGTGTGATTCTCTGTATCTGTTGGGCAGAGCGAGACTGACGTTAGATTCAAAAGTTTGACTCTTCTGGACATTTTTACTCAGTACAACAGAGTCGCAGTACTTCAGGGCATATATATTTTCTCGTCTGCGTGGAACATCCTCATCTGCATTTTCTGAGCCAGGAAAAGAAGAAATCAGGTAGTGCCGATTCAGTGAATTAAGTGGCCACCCGCTCTGTCTGCCCAGCATGTGTGAGGAACCCGGGGAGGTCTTGAAGCTGGAGTCCTTCCTGGAACGCCAGCTCCCCACCCACTTTCTGTTTCTAGAAAGCCTGAGACCCTGAAAACAGACCAGACGAGCTGTCTGTGAACGGGGACTGAGCCTCGGATTGTTTCCTGCTTTGTGTTTGCTTTTCTTTGAACACCATCCTCTGTTTTCATCTTTTCCGTGGTAATAAACACACAATCAGTAAATTATGTGGTAGGACAAAGCTCCTATTAAACAAAGAGCAGCCCTGTGCCCCTCCACCCCCTCTCGGGTCTTGCTCTGCAGAGGCTAATATTTTTAATTCTTTCTGCTTTTTTTTTTGGCATCTACTTTAATATTTCTCAATAATGTACTTAAATAGGTATATGCATTTACTGAGATGTTATCTATTACTTTCCTTTCATAATAGGTGGAGATGAACTCTTCTGTATTACTTTCACCCAATTTCACCTTCCACCCCGTGTAGTCATTTTATTGTTGGTTAAAGCATTATATGGTGGTCGCATTGTTGCTGAACGAGAGGTGTAATATTGTGACATTCCCTTTCTGTATACTGTTTCCCCCTGGATTGGTAGTGTTCACATGGCTCCACATTCCACCTGCAGACCAGCCCCCAGGAACCTTCCATCCTCCGAGTACGAATGGACGGGCACTCTGTAAGCAGCTGCATAGCTTCCAGCCAGGGCATCATCTTCACCACCAGCCTGCCTGTCTCTTTGCCTTTCTCCTATGTCAGAAGTAAAATCCAGAATGTTTATGTGGCCATCCTTGATCTCCCCTGCTTTTTCAGATCAAATGAATAAGATGAATTAAATCAAAAGGTAATATTTATGATACAAAGACCTCCAACAAAATAAATCTTCCTCCAACAAAAATAAAATCTCTACTCATCTTACCTAGTCTACTTGACGACCATGAACTTGGTCACAAAGAAGTCAGGAGACATTGTGCGCATGAATACAACTCCAACAAGTCTACACGCTACAGAGAATAGGTGAAATCCCGCAAACACTGGGTACTCTGTACCGATTATGTATACCGATCGTCACAAACACGGCATCAGTGCTCCTACCCGGTGGTAAGTCGCACGTGGACAGGTTTCACGGGACCCAGTCCAGAGCTCTCTAGCAAAAATGGGACCGGAACTCAGGACTTCTGACTCCAGGTTCGATGTCTGAGCTCCTCTGTCCTGAGTCAGTAGCCAAATGATCGTCTGGAACTGAAGTCACAGTCCGCAAGGACATGTAGTAACTCCTTTTAGGCCATTATCTGTGTGTGTTTCAGTTTTATTGAATTTATTCATGACTTTCCTAGTGAACATTACAAAATACCAGCATTTCAGAGAGTAAATTATCAGTTTACTTTTATATTGGTATCAAACCCTGTTTTAAATATTTACTTTATATATATTTTTCAATTTTTTAATTTGAATATAGTTGACACATGACGTTACAGAACTGTAACAAATAATACTAATATTTCTGTGGAACAACAAAAGACCCCAGATGGCCATTATGTGTTATTTAATGTATTACCTTATTGTGCAAATAAAGGTGACTTATTTCCGGCATGCTTCCCTAGCCCAGGCTTTCTGAACTCATAACGATGAGCCATGGGTTTTTCTCTGACAAACCATCTTTAAAGGAGCGAGGAGTGCCTCCTAGTCCAGGCCACGTGCCCTGTCATGGAAAGGCCAACATAAGGGGTGTTTGGGGCCTATTTGTCCTGTAGACGCTGCCTCTGTCATCTGGCGGGCAGTCACTGGTAGGTGGTGACAGAGACCGTGGGGAGATTTATAAGCTCATTTCCCAAATGCAGCATACACCAAACTGTGTCTACACCACGCTTTGGCTTGGATTGAGGCTTTGGCATTTCTAACACAGATGTTAGACTCGTTTCCAGAAGGCAGAGAGAGAGAGGACTTGGAGAACAGCTTACAGGCAGATAAGTAATTAATCCTAAACCTACCTCTCTCTGTCATCTTGGCAATGAAATTACTATCCTCATACCGTTCTGTAGAGAACTTGCTAACATACCGCTTGGTCCCAGGAGGAGAAATGCCAAAAACATGGAGTCCTCTGACCTCAAGAAGTTGCTCTCCTTTTGACAATGATCATACATAGTGCCTACGATTCTCAGAGTTAAAGTACTCATTGATTTAAAACTAGTGGAGGCATATCTGTCGAGAACAGTCTGGATGGAGCTGCCTAAAAACACTGCAGCCCAGCACTGCACCGACCTTCCAGAGTCTCCCTTTTGTTTCTTCTGCTTTGCTTTTTTTGAGACCAGAGCCACTTTGATGACCCTTTGGCTCTAGTTTTCCTTTCTGTCCAGGCCTCGGTGTTCTTTGCTCCTCACCTAGTACATGGCCTAGGTTTTCCTAGACTCTCGAACCCATGTACCTCACCTTCCCTTTCCCAGGCTGTCCTGGATGCCTGGTAATCTGTGAGTCCTTCCTGGAGGAGGAGGCCATCCTGGGATTTACCGAATCTCCACTCCCAGTTCTGTCAGTGAGGAGGCAGGGATGGGTCACAGAGGGCAAGTTCTCAGGGGATGGGGGCCTGAGAGGGGAAACTGAGGGGGCCACGCCCCCAGCACAGGGGGAGGTCCCATTACAGCAGGGCCTCCCCGGGGAGGAGCGGAGGCTCTGAGAGTGGTGCTTGCTCACGGCCGGTCTCAGGCTCGGGAAGCCTAGAATCAGCCAGCGGGCTCCACGGCCCCATTTCCATGATCTCTTTAAAAACAGATAAAATGATGTAACTGCCCACAGGAGGTTTCCTATGAACACCAAAGAGCATGTTTGTATTAACCAGAGGACAGGGCACCTCTGGAAAGCACACTGCACAGCAAACACAGGACCGTCTTCCCTGAGCGGGAACCCGGTGTGCCATCGAAATCCACGCCAGCAGGTCTGTGATGATGGGAACGTGGGTTTTATGAGCCTCAGACGACGCAGGTGACACCTAGGTCTACCACTAACTGAAATTCTCGCATTCTTTAGTTTCCCTCTGAGAGAAATGTTTTTATTATAATGGACATGTCCTAGAATTTGAGAGGAAGTAAACAAAAGCAGTAGGTAAAGCCAGACCCTTGAGTTCTTTCTTTGGCTTTGGCTTTGGTTATGAATGCTTGGGGTAATGTAAGAGTGCAGCGTACTTGCAGGGTGCGCGCACCTGTTGAGAGCGCAGAGGCCCGGCTCTGTGAGTTTGGAAAGGGAACGTCTGTCCTCTCACGCGTGACCTTCAGGGGATGGAGGCTCAGAAGCTCCAAGTCACACATTTTGCTACGGGGAGAGGGAGAGGTAGACTTCCTTGTTGTCTAAGAGAGGGACATTTTACTCAATTTTCTAGACCAAAGGTCAGAGCCCAAGTTGATATAAACCTTCCCAAAGAAGTCGTGTGATAGGACAGTTTTCTGTTCCGTTGGTCACCTCTGAAAAATGAACAATAGGGTGTTAGAGAGTATTGGCTGGTCCATGAGGCGAAAGAGAGAACCCAACAGATCTGTCTACATTTCAGATGAGTTAATCTACTCAAGGGACAAAATAATCTGAAAATTTAAGGTATATAATTTTATCTCTAAACATTTATTCTGGGTATATGCAGATATATTCTGGTTATAAATAGATTCTTCAGAAGGTTTCATTTAATTATAAATACATATTTTTTTTGTTCTCTGCCTTTTCTAAAAATACACAGGGGTTATTAACTCTGCTGGAAGCTCAAGGATGATGTGGTGAAGGGCAAAGGGCCTGTCTGGGAGGTAAGAGCCCTGGGTTGGGGGTAGAGTCTCGCTGCTGTGAAGTGGGAGTTTGGTTTAGATCTGAGGTTCCCCAAATATGATCCTCAGTCTGCTTGTGGAGAAGGAGTGTCTGTGGGTGGGCAACAAACCAATCCAAAGATGAACTTGAACTCCTTGGTTCTTTTGGGATGAATGACCTGTGATCCCATAGATACTTATTTTCATATACACTTACGGGTTGCTAAGTGAGTTATTGTAGGCGGTTGAACTCTTGGATACATAGGCTAAGATTAGCAAGCTGCTGCCGTTTACCAAGGGTCCATTATTTTTCCCTGGACCTGGCTCCCGCTGAGCACCAGGCAAAGCCGCGAATCTGAAGCAGGCAGCTGGGAATCCTGTGTCCCTGGGCTTGGAGCTGGTCGTGGTCTTCTGTTGCACTTGTTCTGTTTTTATCTCTGTTTTCTTTTCAGTTTTGAATTGCCTTTTAATTATCTTGCCATTTTCGGTTTTGTTCCCTGCCTTAACCAAAGAATCCACAAGAATGTGTTGGAGGTACACATCTGTTCCAAAAATTCTTTTCACTCAGATCTTCCTAAAACTATTTTGTTGTAAGATCTGTGTGCGTTGTAGTTCACGTGCCCGTCCTAATGTCCTGATTAGTAGGGCGGAGGTACGCGTGCGATCTGCAGTGTGCTAGTACAGAAAAGCTTTCTTATTTCTGTGAATTCTTCTGTTGGGATTGGGGGTAGTTGGACTGTGGTCGGAGGTGCCGTGAGGAAGGTGGGCCCTGTCCAGCCTCAGCCCGCACCTTCTCCCTCTTGGCTAGGCCTCACCTTCTTGCTCGCTGTCCTCGGAGACAGGAGGAGTCTTCTTCTCTGGGCTCCATGCCCTCCTATCTGCCAGTAGCTTTTTGTGATGTCACTGACCCTTCCGCTTGGACTTCCAAGTGGGAATGGCCCCAAGGTGTCCCATCAGCTTCCTCACCCCCCGCCTGGCTTGGCTGCCTCCCCGAGGCATCACATTCCGAGTGGCCAAGCTGAGCCTCTAGCCAGCACCTGTGGGCTGGCCCCGGTCACGGTCCAGCCTGACAAGCCACCTGCCGGGGCCTGGACCATCCGTGGCGTTCCTTTCCCAGCGTTGGTTGTAGGTACCTTACTTTTTGTGGCATCTTCTAGTTCGAGGCCTTTAGGCTTCGCAGAACTTCTGATTATCTTTGTCTCTATTTGTCTGTCCTGGTCATGTCACTTAAATGGAATCATATAACACAGCGTCTTGTGTAGATGGCTTCTTTCACTGGGAATCATGTTTCCAAGGTTCGTCCCTGTTGTAGCGTGGACCAGAACTTCATTTCTATTTATGGCTGAGTAATATCCTGTTGTTCATCCATTCATCATTTGATGGATATCTGATGGATGTTTTGTCGCTCTGAGAAAGGCTGCTGTGTACGGGTCACTAGAGAACACGACCATGGAGAGTGTAAGGCGCAGTCTGGAGACCCCACGGTCAGGAAGGCGTGTGAGACGTGGGCGACAAGAGAAAGTCCCACAGCTTGCCGGGGTGCGCAGGAGCTTCCGTTCTAGAGAAGGGGGATTGTTCAGGCTTGTGACTGGGAAGGCTCACCATCTACCACTTCATGCAAGCCTTGGCTTCCCCCCTACCCACAGCCGGAAGCCAAAGGTCAGGGTTACGTGAAAAGGAGACTGAATTTTGGCAGTGAGTACCTGCCCTCCCCCAGCACACAGTCTCGCTGGGGAGAAGGGCACAGACCCGTTAGAGACACAGGGCTGCCCGTGGGGCACGTCAGGACGGCGTGGACATCCCATTCTTTAGCTGATTCGGGAGGGAAAGGAAGTCCGGAGACCCAGGGGTGGAGAGGTCTTGGTGTGCGAGGCAGGCTACGAGCTGGTGCTTACAGGAGTGTCCTCTCCAATGAAGACCCCGTGAGCCACCTGTTCTGCTGTCTTCCTCCTCCACGGCCACTGCGTTAATTTGCTTACTCAGCAAGTGGACGTATTCCGAGGGGGTGCTATCGCCCGGCACTGTGTTAGGTCCCGGCGCTGCCGCAGTCTGATGGGGGCAGGCGTGCGTGCATCATCATCTGCCTTGTGTACCTGGCTGTCCTAGGGCGACACAGCACGGAGCTGCGTGTGCGTGGGGGGATGCGTCACCCACCGGCTTCCCCCGAGACGCGCTCATAAACGCCAGTGTCCCAGGTTTATCTCGGTGTCAGCCCCGCCTTCATGTCGGATCATGAGCAACCACTCGTCAGTGTTCAGGGGGACCGGGAATGGGGGGGGGGGCAGATAAATAAAAAGCAAATCTCATCAAAGGAACCACCCTACTCTCTCTCTCTGTCAAATAAATAAATAAATCTTAAAAAAAGAAAAGGGGCGCCTGGGTGGCTCAGTCGTTAAGCGTCTGCTCTCAGCTCAGGTCGTGGTCCCAGGGTCCTGGGATCAAGCCCCGCATCAGGTTCCCTGTTCAGCGGGAAGCCTGCTTCTCCCTCTCCCACTCCCCCTGCTTGTGCTCGCTCTCTCGCTGTGTCTCTCTGTCAAATAAATACATAGATCTTAAAAAAGAAAAGAGAAACCACCCTACATTTCAGAGCCTAGCCGCATGGGAAAACTATTGCTTAGCGAGTGGCATTTTCTGGGACGCGGCTCAAATTAGCGCCAGACTTGTGCGTGCACAGAGCCCAGGTGCCAGGTGAGTTCAGAGCAAAGCTTTGTTCAGACTGGTTTAAGCTGACGTTTCCATTTCTTAACGTGAGCTTACTTGCTGAGGTAATGCATTTTGCCCAAGGCGAGTGATCACTTGGAAATGAGTTCGTATTTTAAACCAGATCTTGAGATTTCAGGAGCTAAACCCTGCATAAGCATTTTGCAGCTTCCAAGAGCAGCTGTTGTGCTGAGGGGTCTCAGTGGCCGCCCACACCTCTGCGTTCAGGGCGGCTCTCCTGGTGGGGTGGGGTCCGCTACGTCCCCAGGAAAGGCAGACCCTTTCTGGGCTGTGACCCGCAGAGCACAGGGTAGCTGTTTTCACGGGGCTTTACCCGGGCCCTCCGACGTGCGCTCTGCGTTGATACAGGAGGAAAAATCCAGATTTTTCAGGTACTGTAGTGACTGTCCTTTTGCTGAGCAGCACTCCCCGTTCATAAACTGCTCAGCACACACCAAGGCTCCGGTGCGATGAAATGTGTGGCTCAAAATCCGAGAGCCTGCAGCTACGAGGGCGCAGACTCCGCCCGCATCACCCACTTTGTCTGTGAAGCCTGCCGGCTGGTCTCCCAGGGCGGCGAGCACCGTCCCCTCCAGCAAAGCCTGCCATGCCTCACCAGGGACAGCTGCTGGGCTCACACCTGTCGGGCCACTCTCCTGACGCTGCTGCCCGGGCTCCTGTCCAACCTCGTTTGGAGCCTTTATCAGTGAGTCAGTCTGTTTCTTTCTGTTAGACTCAGGTGGGGCAGAGGCAGATGCTGCAGACAGATGGGAGGCTGCAGGTTAACCCCAGGGAGAGCATCCTCCGAGGAAGGGACGGAGCGAGCCCCTGCAGTGGACGCCTTCCCAGCTCAGCGTCCTGAGACTCTGAGACCATGGCAACCCAGATAGAAGGAGAGAAGAGCAGCCCAGAAGGCCTTATTATTTCTGCTCTGGGCAGATACTCGGATCAATAAACTAAACGAGCTGTTTTATCTAGGCCAGCCATCAGATGCAGGGACACAGAGACAGACACATAAACACATCGATCACCCGTGCAGCCTGCTGGTCGACCCTCCACAGAAAATGGGGAAGGAGGTAAAGAAGAGGCACCGTCGTGGTTCTGGGCCACACTTGTCCTCCTTCAGCCTGAGGAAGGGCAGTCTGCACTGTAATCCACCCTTCAAGACCCTGGGCAGAGACAGCGATTGAAACCAAGGCTGACGTGTCATCAGCAAACAGCCCGTCTCCAGGCTAAGCGTTGAGGCTCAGCTCTTCCAACAAAGGTGTTTGATGTGGCCTTTGTGCAGGCCTTTAAAGTCAAAAGTCTCCTTAAAAAGATTTTTTTTTAGGGGCTCCTGGGTGGCTCGGTCAATGAAGCGTTTGACTTCGGCTCAGGTCATGATCTCAGGGTCCTGGAATCGAGCCCCGCATCGGACTCCCTGCTTGTCCGGAGTCGGCTTTTCCTTCTCCCTCTGCTGCTCCCGCCCCACCCCCCCGCCCCCCGCTCATGCACTCACTCTCTCTCTCAAATTAATAAAATGTTTAAAAAATATAAAAAAATAAGATTTTTTAAAATTTAAGCATAGTTGGCATATAGCATTATATTAGTTTCAGGTGTACACACAGTAATTTGACAATTCTATACATTACTCAGTGCTCACCACAGTAAGTGTAGTCACCGTCTGTCACTCTACAGCATTATTACAATATTATTGGCTGTATTCCCTATGCTGTACTTTTCGTTCCTGTGATTTATTTATTTTATACCTGCAAGTTTGTACCTCTTAATCCCTAGACCTAAGAGGGCCATAATGAGCCAGCAGAACAAAGCCTGTCCTTAGCTAGGAGCTCTGTGACAGTTGAGGTCCAAGTAGGGAGGGTTCTGGAACATTGCCAGCCTCACTGTCTACCTTTATAATCCCCCAAAGAGTCCAAGAGTCCTCACCAAAACCTGTGCCATCTGAAAAACCCTGAAATTTTCTTATTATTCCCATCCTACTCCAAGGGTGTGTGTGTGTGTGTGTGTGTGTGTGTGTGTGTGTGTGTGAAATTGAAACTAACTATGCGCCCTGATCCCTTAAAATGCAGAGCCTCGAGGATGATAATTTCTGTCTTGAGCATATCTGACACTGGTGAACTATTTCCTATTTTCCTTGTTAATATCATGAGTGAAACAGGGCAAGCACCATTATTCTCATTTTACTGATGCCCGCAGTGGGGCACAGAGAGTTATGTGACCCAAAGAGAGCCCAAGGTCCAGTCTCTCTTGGCTTCTGTTTCCCATTAAAAAGGATCTGCCTGCCTCTCACTGAGCCACATCCCAATGTTTGTAGAAAAACACCGCCTGTTCCTTCCTTCGTCCATTCCTTCAGGTATTTAACAAGCACTAACTGTGTGCGTGGGCTCTGCAGTATTTTGGAAAAAATGCAAGGAAAGAGTAAATAAACGAATATTTCAACAAGAAAATATCAAGGAGTGATGAGAGCCCTGATGAAATTTTGTACAGCGAGATTGGAAATGATGTCGAGAGAGAAGGACTGGGTGAGCCAGTGTGGTTTGAGCAGACTGCTCTGTGAAGAGCTGGTCCAGAACAGTCCAGCTGGACAGCATGGCTCTGGCAGGGTCTCAGGGCGGCCATGGGCAGCACAGATCTGCACATTGGAATACTTGGCCATCCCTCCGGTGCCTGACCTCCTGGCCTTGGGGAGAGTGCATCTCTAACTCTTGGGCCGCAGTGTCGGAAGTTTGGAAGTTAGGATGGGCAGTGTGATTGGATCTCCCTCAGCCTGGAGACTCTTGTGGTTGGAGGCTTTCAAAGAGGACATTATTTACAAGTGTGTCTTCATCAAGAAATCTATTTTGTTTGTTAAAAATCCATAACGGGAAAGGAACTGTAGCAAAGAGCAGGCTATTTTTGCATTGAACAACACTCGCTAGGGGTAAATGGATTTCCTGGTGGATTGTGTGAGAATGAATCTCAGATCCTAACCACTTTAATTTCTTTCTAGAGGAATTTCGGCAAATGGAGTTTGTTTCTTGACCTTATTGGAGTCCTGGTTAATTTATCACAATAACAATAACATCACCAGGGTTTGTGTTTGTAGAACAAAGATTGTTTCTGACTGTGCAAGCATGGGTCAAATGAAAGTGCTCATAACTTGTTTTAAGGAATGAAGATTCAGAAGAACAAGTAAGGCAGTTCTAAGTGAAATACAGGCACAGGACTTTTGTTCTTCCTGGGTCTCTAAGAAGCCACACAGAGGAAGGAGAGCAGTGGAAGGCAGTTCCTCCAACCGGGACATTTGGGCCACGAGGGTGACTCCAGGGATGAAGTGGATATTTGCTGCTTCATGGAAGGACCTTCCCCCGGCTCGCATCCCTAGCCCCTTTCCCTCCGCTCTCCGCTTCCTGACGCCCGGCCCTTTGCTGGCCTCTCTGTGCTCACTCTCTCTTCCTCTGCCATCCTTAGCCTCTCTCACCTTCTCCTCAGTCTCCCCCCACCCCCCTTCCCACCCCCCTTCTGTTGTTTTTGCTACTGACCAGCTATGCGACTTGGAGCTGACAGTTGGCTTCTCTAAGCTTCAGTTTGTCTGTCTGTCCCACTGACGGGGGCAGAGACAGGATCTACATTTGAGTGAAGCCGGCTTCCCCTGGCCTTGGGGCTCACCGGGAATGGCCCGGGGTGAGCTTCGGAGCATTAGGGCTCTGCCACCCACGGGAGCCCTAAACTGATATTCTGCGTGCCCAGTGCAGATCTAAACGCCGAAACTCCCAGAGTAAATCCTTTTATGGGATGACCTACTGCTCGATTCCCTAGAGATGTGGGCTCTTGCTTAAGATGCCCAATTTCCCACATATGCCTCTCCATCATCCTTCTGGTTGTAGATTGTTTTTAAAATATATTTATTTTCTTTTTTCTAGTTCCAATTTTCCTTGGGTGAGAAAGACTCACAACCAACGGACTTGAATCCCACTGTTTTGTTTTGAAAGCCAGCCTCACCACCCATTTGCTCCATGACCTTGGACAAATCTCTGACTTTCCCCAAGTTTTAGTCTCCCCACTGGAGAATGGAAATTGCAAGCGTACCAACCATACATGGCTGGGGAGAGTTAGATGAGCTGACTCATCTGCAGTACGTGTCACGGTTCCTGTTGGGGTAAAAAACACACAACATAAAATCACTGTCTTTACCATTTTCAGTGCACAGTTCAGTAGTGTTGGGTACACTCTCAGGGTTATGAAACATTTCTAGTGAGTGGTGCATGCTTACAGTGGAAGGACCTATGATGGAGATTAGTCTTTGGGGTTGATACGTGTTAAGAAAGAGTCTGTCATCACTAGTTAGGCAACCAAGACTAATACACGTTGGCATCTAAGAGTGAGTCTGCCCATGTTCACAGATCTGGCTGGAAATGTTTTGTTTAAAATTTTCTTTTATCACCATTTCTTCATTACTGTAAACCTGGCTCTTTGCAGATAAATCAATATCCCCGAGGTTAAATGACATATTTTAGTACATTTCATTGGGAATTTTGGGTCCCTGTAATAAAAGCAAGTTGTTAATTTCCCACTTCTCAAGTTCTGTTGGTCCCTTCCTGTCTCATATGCTTTCCCTTCCCCTCCCCTCCCCTCCCCTCCCGTCCCCTCCCTTCCTTTCCCCTCCCCTCCCTGTCTCCTCTCCTCCCCTTCCTACCATTGCTGTTAACTCATTATAACTTCTACCCAATTTCTCATGTGTATTTTTTTCTTCTCCCTTGTCCCCTTTCCTCTCATCTCCCCTAGAGTCCTTTCTTCATCCCACTGCTTCATCTTTAATTCAATGAAGTTGAAATTGATGGTGATTTCGCCAATTGCTTAGAGCTTGATTTTCAGATAAAACCAGTGTTGAGCCTGGGCAGAGCCAAGTGCACAGCGTGGTAGTTGAGGAGAAAAGGGAGCTGGTCTTCGTGGTTCAAGAGTGCTTTTGTCCACGTAACTACATCTCTGAGCTTCCTTTTGGCAGAACCAACTATGGGAATAACTTATTCAAGAAAGTTTCAGAGGATTCTTGCTGGCTTCCAACCTCTGAAAGTATAACCAAACATTATGTTTGAGTCATTCATTTGCCTGTGGAAAGACTTCTGGATGAATTGATGTTCAATAGGGCAAAACCGCATTAATTTAATTTTTATTTATTTTTAATATCACGTAATACGGAATTATTTCCCAGTTAAAATGCCTCATGCTTGAATTATTCTTAATATTTAATACTGTCTTGTACACAGAACAGGATATTACTGACCCACCATAGCAGGCAGAATTTGGGCTCCTATGACCTCTGATCCCTCATGGATATGTTACGGTACATGGAAAGGGCATTTTGCAGATGCAGTTAAGGTTACTAACCAGTGGACCTTAAGAGAGGGAGGTTATCTTGGATTATCTGGATGGGCTCCATGTAATCGCATGAACCCTTAAAAGCAAAAGAGGATCCTGCCAACCGAATGAGTTCAGAAGCTCCAGGAAGACCCACGGTCGGCCAACACTGATTCCACCTCGTCAGACCTGAGCAGAGACTCTAGCTGCGCTGCCTCCGCCTTCTGACCCGTGAAACTATGTAACGATAAATGAGTATGCTTTCAGTTCCAGGCCTGTGGCAGTCTGTTATAGCAGCAGCGGAGAACTAATACGTTCAGCATTCACTGGCAGGTTCATTTGCTTACGGTTGAGGCCATTCTCTCTCGTAGCAGGTTAGGTTTATGCTGATCTCACTGCAGATTTTTGCCTCAGCTGCTTCCTGTCCACAGACTGGGTCCTTAGCCAAGGTAAATATATATTCTGTGCCTGTGGAGTTGGTTGAAGTTAACTGACATTTTAGAAATACGTGACATGATGCCTTCTTAGAAAAATTTCCTAACCAAGTGAATTGAGTGAAAATGCATGTTCTGATTCAGTGCTGCTCCCCAAGGCCCATCTGGAAACCAGTTGCATTCCCTGGGGAGTAAGCTAAAAGTGCAGAATTCTGTGGAGCGTTCCGCACTGAGTCCGAATCTCAGTGGACGAGGGTAGAGAATATGCAGTTTTGATGAGGGCTCAGACAGTTCTCTGCTACCAACATTTGAAAACTAATGCTGTACTCCAGTGGCTTCTGAACAGCTGGTTGAGACCCAGTGGATCAGGAAGTCAGTGTAGTGAGACCATCTTTAAAAAATACAGAAATGAATGGAAAAGAAAAGATCATGCTAGAATGCCTTGCAAAGTGGTAAGGATGAGCATGCTTGGTAAGGCTTTGTTTCTGTGTGTGTGTGTGCGTGCGCAAGCACAGAGTCACCCTGTAAAACAGTTACGTATTTGAGAAACACTGCTGTCATCTGATCCTGTGATTCCCAATCCAGTCTTGGACCCTCCAGTTACCTGGGTCCTGTCTACAAATACGTAATGTCTATTCCCCCTGCCTGCCTGTTAAGAGGGCTGCCTTGGGAGGAATGTTGCTGGACGTGTGTGGGGATGGGGCTTTGACACGTGCAGTAGAGGCTCTCGGGGTCCTTTCATTTGGGGACCTGCTAAACATGTCTGTGGAAAACACTTCCTGTGTTCAGTGGAGAAGAAAATTTCTTCGCGAATTTTCCAGACACACACACACACTAACTACAGGGAGGTTGTTTGCTGTAGATGGAGAGAAACGGTTGTCTTCCATATGGCATTAAGCTCTCAATTAATGCAGAACAATAATGCTACCTACGTAAAGAACCCTTTCCAAATTAGCTTTAACGGTGAGATATGATCAAAGAAGTGTATATGATGAAAGGTTAACGTGAGATGCTACCTTGAGTGTAGGTTTCAGCGGAAGACAGTAAATAAGCAGCAGTATCTATGCAGGCTTACAGAAAAGGAAGTAGCAGGAAAGTGCAGTAGGAAGGATGAGACGCAGCTAAGGAAAGGTTCAGTGGATGAGAGCTGTGGACTGTGGGCAGATAGGCCCGCGGCCCCTTACCAAGGCACCTGCGCTCAAGCAAGCGCGGTTCGGATTCATTGGAACACGTTAGGCTGTGATTTTCCCCAGAAAAAGAACATTTTTGCCAGAATCATCTCTGATACCAATTCTTCTGGTTGGTTTTGAGGTGAAAAGCCCTCCCTGTACCCAACTTTGCCTGAGGTGCCGGGCAATGGTGGTAATAACCGGGGTACTTGAGTACTAGGTACACATAGTGCTTGGTGTTACTGGTAGGCGATACAGAAAATACCGTCTTGGCCATTTGGCCGTGAGAAAGTGAGGCTCAGAGAGCACAGTGGACACACCTCACATTAACTGTCAGAATTGAGACAGAAGCACGGAGGCCCTGCCTCTGGGCCTGGGGCCTCTCCAGGAAACCAAGGTGCCTGTCACCCCGCAGTCCCACCTCTTCTGCAAACCACAGGCCTTCGAAGAGCACTGAGGGGTAAACTCAATGCGGGCCCGGGGCCTGAGAGTAAATTTTAAGTCTTGACAATACTTAATCCTTGCAGAAGGTGGAATTTGCACATTTCTGTTCCATGAGCTTTGAAGAACAAAAGGTCATTGCTAATTTGAAGATAAAACCTTTATATAGACAACATCCTGCAATTACTTAGGGAGGTTAGCATCTCCCGTTTGATCAGGAAGCTGAGAAGTCTGTCGAGCAAACTCTGAAAGACCCCAGACCTCACAGATCACCATGCCTCTTTTAAAGTGCTTTCATGCTGACCATCACTATTATTATTATTTTCCTTTGGCTTATTATCTTCAGTCCCTGACCACAAAGCCAAAAGCCACAGGAAGGCAGAAGAGTACAACAAATGGGCTTTCTCGACCCATCGCTGGCAGACGTATCCTAGTTTTAATAAGTCATAGACATTTGCAAAAAGGAGCACTCTGGAAAACACTTTAAGTGACGTCTCTGCTTTCGTGCTCTGCAAGAGAGTGAGTAGTGGAAGGTACTCTGCTGATCACAGAGCTTCAGGTACAAGTATCTGTACATTTGAAGAAGTCACCAACTACGGCTCTACCCTGAAATGCACAGTTAATATTTATCTAGAATTTTACAATTTAAAAAGATCCCTGCTCATAGATGATCCCTTTCCACTCTGTGACTGCCCCTTTCGGTTTGTCAGGGGTTCCGGATTGGGAGGAAGAGGTTGGAGAACCTTTGGAAGCAACAAAAGAAGAAATCACCCCAGACCAGGAAGAGAACAGAAGTTGACATGGCCCTTGGGAGCAGGGGTCCCTGTGCTGCTTCAAAATAAAACCCGAGGCGAGAAGCAAGACCCCAAGGGGAAGGCTGGACGGTGCCCTGGTGGAGGCTGTGTCCCGGTCTTCTTGACCTCCGCCCCCCTGCCCCAGCCTCACCAGATAGTTCTGTGTGTTCAGCTGGCACAGAAGCTTCTGGACTAACCACACCTAAAGGAACGAGGCAGAAGGAAATAGCATTCCGTAACCCATGACAGATGATTAGAAGGCCCCTCCCCTGGGCTTTGGCACCTCATAAACCCACAGGACCTTGGAACAGTCCTGGGGGCTCCCCAGTGGTGGCTGAGATGGAGCTGCCTGCCATCCTGTCAGACAGATCATCAGATGCAAATTCTAGGTGCTCTAAAGAAAATAAGGAAATGGGATATTTTTGCACACCTGAATTTGTAGGCTACATACAGAACAAAGAGTGGACAAAATGAGGGTGCAAGATGGTAGTGCAGTGTGCTTATGTAAACCTTGAGTGAGTGAGGAGGAGAGAGTATGTAAGTGGCCCCTGGAGTCAGACTAGGAAGTGTGAGTCTTGAGATGGTTATTTACATTGGAAGCCATCCTATGAATATTGATATTCTGGAGGTAAACTCTTGACTACCCAAATTTCAGCCCTTATACATATAAGTGATTGTGATTCACGAATGTTGTCCCTGAAAATCAAATGATAGATTATGTATAATGTTCTATAACCCAGAGGAAACTATAAAGCTTTTGTTAATCCTGACTTCCCTACTCCCCGCCACCGGGACGGCACCCTTCATGGTGCCACTTCCTTTCCCCTAAATCAAAACTTTAGTTTTGCTAACAAGGCTTATTTTAAGTTTTAGTCATGCTAGGAATCACTAACGTGCTCTGGGAAGGTGGTTTGATTTGAGATCACTTTCATCTTTTTGAAGTATAAAATCTACAAGCATAGTTGTTAATTTTCTGTGTATCTCCCGTGGTATTTTATACTACTTTGTGATCACTTTGAGTGTATTCACCTAAAACGATTTTAATAAGGCAAAAATTAAGTGAAATTAGTTTCTTTTGTTTATTTAAAATCAGTATGTCAATATGTTATTTTTGATAAAAATTTAAGCTGAAAATGACATTCCAAGTCTTGGTTTGCCAATAATGTCATAAAGATTTGGGATCTCACAAGAGGATTCTGATTTAAAACATTGAGAAAACCTTTTTATGTAGATACATAAGGAAGTAAAACGTTTGTTTACAAATATGGCTTATTAACAAAATACTGGATTTAATGTCAGTTTTTCAAAAACTCTAACAGCTGTCCCTCTCACCCCAAATAATGAGGTCCCTGAATATCCTAATGTTTTAGAAGTAGCATGGATGACAAAACTACAAATGACTTGGAAGAGATATGATAAGCATGGCAGAATCTAATTTTTTAAAAAGCATTGTATAATGAAGTGTCAGAAACCTACATTTTCTTACCCATTTTTTCAGTGATTAAAAGTTTTTCTGATGCAAGGTTCTCAGGGTCTGTATCCAGGGTGACAAATTCATCATGTCCACCTTTCCAAAATTATATAAATTCAAGTCCACATTAGTTTTATCTGCCATCAATTAAATATTAATCAGGTTTTCTTGGTCCTCAGCCCACAGGTCTTACTTATAAGACTCTAAAGAGGAAACACTAGGAGCCCTGCCAGTTTGGACCCCTTGGCTTGGAATATGTGTTCAAAATTCCAATTCCTGTGCTGTGTGTCGCCTAACTTGCAACTTCTCTTAAGTGGCAAGTTGAAGAGACATAAGAGTATCAGCTTGCTCGTCGCCATCTTGACGTGATCAGTAGGCTACATAGAGATCTGATGCATTTCGAATCCCAAATACGGGAATACCCCCCTTGAAAACTGCTTCTGAAAGACCGAATTCCAGTAAACCTTTCAGCTCATAAGATTATGACCATGTCTTTGTCTTGGCTTTCCATGCAGATAAAATAGTGTACTATCTTTCAGATGGGAAGGGAATGCCACTGTCCAGACGGTCGGTGATGTGGCACAATGGGAGAGGCCCTCTGGTGGCTCTCTGCGTGGCCTGCGCTGGTTTCAAGTGAGGCATCACCGTCTGCAGTAGGAATGGCCGAGGTAGCACCAGCCTCTCAGCGATAGCCTGAAATAAAGACTGGGAGTCCTCTGCCCTGTCCATTTAGCAGTTGAGGAAGAGCCAAGCTCACCCAATCTAGACTTTTCCTTTACACCGATGGCAGAAAAGGTATAGTTTATTTTGTGAATATATTTAGCATATCAGGTGCTATAGTATTGGTTTATAAACACTCATGTGGATCCCTTGCATTTCTGTATGGACTTAAATTGTGCGTTTTGCCATTCTAAAGACATTTGTGGTGTTAGGAGTTCATGAACACGTGTCTCTTTTTATTATTTTTTTTTATTATGACATGTGCACTCCTTAATCCCCATCACCTATGTCACTCATCCCCCACCCCATCTCCGCTCTGGTGACCAGCATTGTGTTCTCTAGAGTTAAGGGTCTGTTTCTTGGTTTGTCTCTTCTGTTTGTTGGTTTGGTTTGTCTCTAAAATTCCACACACGAGTGAAAACATATGGTATTTGTCTTTCTCTGACTTATTTCACTTAGCATTATACTCTCTAGCTCCATCCATGTTGTTGCAAGTGGCAAGATTTCATTCTTTATGCCTGAGTAATAACCCATTGTATATATACCACCACTTCTTCATCCATTCATCTATTATGGACACTTGGGCTGCTTCCATAATTTGGCTATTGTCATTAATGCTACTATAAATATAGGGGTGCACGTATCCTTTTGAGTTAGTGTTTTTGTGTTTTTCTGGTAAATACCCAGTAGTGCAATTACTGGATCCTAGGGTAGTTCTATTTTTATTTTTTTCAGGAACCTTCATACTGTCCTCCACAGGGGCTGCACCAGTTTGCATTCCCACTTGTTGTTTTGTTGTTGATTTTAGCCATTCTGATGGGTGCGAGGTGGTATCTCATTGTAGTTTTGATTAGCATTTCCCTGATGATGAGTGATGTTGAGCACATCGTTTCGTGTATCTGTTGGCCCTCTGGATGTCTTCTTTAGAAAAATGTCTGTTCATGTCTTCTGCCATTTTTATTTGGATTATTTGGTTTGTGGGTGTTGAGTTGTATCAGTTCTTTGTATTTTTTGGATACTAATTCTTCATTGGATGTGTCACTTGCAAATATCTTCTCCCATTCAGTAGGCAGCCTTTTTAGTTTTGTTGATTATTTCCTTCACTGTGCAGAAACTTTTTATTTGGATGTACTGAACACATGTCTCTTAAGGACCTCTGTGCTCAGCCACACAGCTGTCCATCTGGGCTGTTGAAGTGTGGTCTTGGCTAGGTTCAGGAGCATGAACAAGCGGAACTTCTCACTGCAAAAATTGCAAAGTGCCATCACACATCAAAACCTTTCGAAATGCATTTTGGACTAAGTATTGATTGCTTCAGGAGAAGACAAACTAAGGAAATAAATTGACAAGTTGTAACAGCCAGGATGGCCTAGATTATACTCCAGTAACAACTCCAAGACCTCTGAGGCTCAGAGAAGAAAGGGTTATTTCTCACTAATGCCATCTGTCCATCACTGGGCTCCAGGGGGCTTTGGTCTGGACTCCCTCACCCGGTCACCATGTCAGAGGGAGAGATCTTGGAGCATTTGCAATGGTAGGTGCTGATGAGGAAGTGGAAGTTGCTTCCTTCCAGAACTCATTGACCCAGAACTGTCCTATGGCTCCTTCCAGCCACGAGGGACCAGCAATGACCCTCTAACGTGGGTCCAGAGGTAGTGAACCAACAATATTTGGCAACCAGCACTACTTCCAAACAGTGGATAACCATATGATTTTCGTTGGAAAGACAAGTCATTAGCCGACTTGTAGAAATGAGGCATCCCTGACGTTCTGTGATTGCAGAGAGGCTCCACACCATGTCTCTCAGTGTGCTCTGAGTCAGCAGATTCCCCTGACGATCACCACAGTTGTGCTGGCCCGTGAAGAGAGGACACACAGCCAGCTGCCTAGAGACAAAGCCCAGAGTGAGGGATGTGTAGCCTCACATGCGCTCGCAGCCTGGCCCCTCAGTGACTGTCACACGCCGGCTCTCTGTGCTCCTCCCTCTCTCCCCAGCTCTTCCTTCATCACGTCTCTTCCCCATGGGCCCTAGAGTGCTTTCCTTTCACACAAAGATACTGTCTTCCTGGTGGTGGCTCTTTGGGAGCAGGAACGTGGGGATGTCGCTGGCTAAGAGGCTGATGGGCCAGTTACTGAATTCACTTTCCAAGCACAGACCTTTAATGCTTGTGTCAGCTTTTTGCCATCTGCCCGCTTGAATCCCTAACCTCGAAGCTCTCCTGGTCGTTACCGCTCTTCTCTTCCATTCCTTCTTCCTTCCTCGCCCCTTTCGGTTGAGATAAGCTGGTTTTCTCACGCTCTTTGGTTCATTCATTTTACTTCTGCCTGTAAACCACCTTTCATTACTTTCATGATACTAAAATATCCTGACAAGAAAATCCCTAAAAGGTCAATATCCATTCACTGCTTCTGTTTGGCCGTCAGTAGATCTCCCGGTGCTAACACACTACAGGGACAAGCAGAAGGTGTGCCCGTGAGTGGAGGTAATTATTTACATAAGGCTCATCTTGTAAATGGTGTCTGTGAATTATCTAAAAGTGCCCCATCCCCCCTGGTCCACCTCTGTCAAGGTAGAATAATCTCAGAGGAATCGCTCTTCTAGGCTAATGGTGGGAACACGGGAGTGCCGCCCATCAGCCTCCTCTGTGAGGACTCGCGGGGCTCCCCACACTGAACTGGGCCCTGAGTCAAGCTCTGAGACGGTGGTGGCCCGTCTCCGCCCTTCAAAAGCTCTTGGTCTCAGTGGTGAGTTGGTCTGTTCATGGGGAGAACAAGAGATAATGAAATCACTATGACCATGGGCTGTAATGTCCCAAGCAGATTGCTGCCTGTCTGGCTCTCACTTTTATACCCAGAATCTACCACAGTGCCTGGCATAGAGTTGGGGCTCAAAAAATAGGTTTAGAAAGAATCAGTGAACACCAGGACTGTAACAGGAGTGAATGTGATAAACTCCAGGTCTGTCCCTCTGCGCATTACTTTTCTCTGGGAGGGCTGTTGAGATATTTCAGGAGGCAGCTGTAAAATTACTCCTCAATATGCTGAACACTGCTTCATACTGCTCTGAAATCCCTGTCTACTCTCCTAGCATAAGATTAAGTGCATAATGGCCAAATCTCTCTTCCTCTGAGTAGATGCCACCAAACCTAGCAATCAGCATTTACCTTTTATCAGAAATCATGTATAGACTGCCCTGCCCCGCAATATTCCAGACACACACCTGCCCGTGGTCAGAACCCCAAACAAGAAGCAAGGAAGGACCAGCTCAGGTCAATGGGGACACTCCGTGTTAGGTAGGCTAATCATTTTGAGCTGAGACAAATGTTAGCATCTGTCTTTCTCGGAGCAGAATATGACCTTTGATCTAGCCCGCGTGAATAAGAGGCGTACAGGGTTGCTTGGAAAACACCCCGTTTTTCACCAGCGAGGCTGCTTGGGAGGCATTCCCCAGTCTTCCTTCTGCCCTACGTCGGTCTGCAGGGGTCACCCCTGCCCCCTGTGATGCTCAGAGGCTGAGGATGTCCTGTGAAGCAATTGGTTGCTTTGTGCTGAGTGGCGAACTCTGTGGTTGTTGGAAAGCAGCAGTAAGAGCTAGGGAGTGTCTCAGATTGCAAACAACCCTGGGCAGTGGCGGGCAGCTCACCGCCTCCGATCCGCCCGTGGGAGACCCACCGACGTCCTCAACGCTGCCCAGGGTATCCTTCTGACCCGCCGCGGGCAGGGATGAACACTTCCAGGCTGCCCGGAGTCAACAGATTAAAACAGTTTTGGAGGGTGAGTAAAAGGACACAAATCAACTTACTGGAAAAAAAAAAGTTTAATTTCTTAAAAAAAAAAAACAACAAAAAACCTAACTTGCCGTGGGATGTGTGTGCCATGAGATAGTTGCATTATTTTACAAAACTCCTGGTGGGAGATTTGACTGTGCATTTTCAATGTCTTGACATAGGTTTAGAATTTCATTTTAACTGATCTGCAGGAGATGCGATGAGCAGCATTGAGTGTTGACTCAGAATACAAGCTTTATAGAAAAGGCAATTTAGCATTTGAGCCACAGTATGATGGTTAATTATACCTACTGTCACTCAGATATCAACCAGTATCTCCTGATCATAGCCTGTGGGAACAGGGTTGAATGTGGCAGCTAATAGATGGAATCCCGAAAAATCAGGCCTGTGTGTGTTTTCTTGCAGACTGTGTGATCTATCAGAAGCTCTAGGTGCCAGAAGCAGAAAAGATAGGAGAATCTCCTGCTTTATGTACTGCACTATGACAGCATTAGAAGGCACTGAGGTGGCTGTAATCACAACCCACTCAGACGTGTGATCCGCATTGTAGACTATTCCCATAATCCTTGGTAATGAGAAGATCAGCCCCAAGCCAGCCTAACAGCAGGTGGCTTCTGGATTTTCAACTTTTGGCTCTCTTCACAGAATGATAAAACATCTTTGGAAATCATTGCTTGTTTCCAGTTCTCAGAGTCTGGATTCAGAGCAACAAGTAAAGAATTCTTTTCTGAAGAATTACATGGGATTCAGGGAGATGTGTGTTTATGCTGCATGTTAGTGTTAAAGTCAAACCCCCGTGTGTGTTTAGGACCTAGAAAGGAACAAATGACCCAGCAACTGATTTTCAGTGACTCCTTAAAATATCATGCCGAGCTGGAATAAAACCGTGGGTAAGTTTCCATCTTATGCTAACATGATTTGATTCTTTTTTTTTTTTTTTTGGTGTGCTAGAATTAGCACCCTGCTCATTAGAAATCGCTTCATTAGATGAATAAATAGCAGGCACTTGAGGCATTTCTGACTCTAGGTAAACTGCTTTTCTTTCTCTATGATGCTCTGAGTAATTTAAGAAGGGCCTGGGGTTATAGATGTGCTTTGTCAGTTACTTAGTGAGTCATGAGATCTCTTTATTTGAACTTGTAATGATCAGATAATGTGAGTTTGAAAATAATGGGAGTAATTTTGAAATTACTTTGTAAGCCAAGATTTACATTCAACTGAGTCGAACCAAAACACTTTCTTCCCAAATGAAAGCATATGCGTAGTATATAAATGGGTATTTCATCTGAGTAAACAAGAGCATATTAAAGACACTGAAGTGATGAAACTCTAAGGAGCACCATGTGCACCTTGCACAGCCCTGGGCCGGAGGTCTGACAGACTAATCCCAGGTCTGTGTGGGTCCTGGGATTAGTGTCTTGATCCTGGGCAGAATTGCTTACTGCCCTTCACTTCCCATCTGTAGAGTGAATAGTTCCTCCCAGCTCCGAGATTTCATCTGAGCCCCTGGAAAACAGATCACTCTGTGCTCCAAATTCACCAAATAATCTGTCTAGATTGTATCTGAAAAAGTCTGATTAAATTTGTTGACCGTCATCGTTTTTAGTTGTTGGAGGGCTCTCAGAATGTCTTAATGAAATCATCCTCAGACCTGGCTTCCGGCCTCTGACAAGTTCTTTCTGAGTGACGTCAGATGTAATGGATCAGAGTCATGTGTAGATAGATCATGAACGGAGGATACTTTGTATTTTCTCTTTCACAGACTAAGCTTCATTTTAGCCCTTAACCTCGCCACTGATCTAAACATTTGTTACATACAACACCCCAAAGCTTCAGATGAACCCATCAGTAAGCTGTGTCTGGAAGGGCATCCTCTGAGAGAGGAGGTTTGTTCGGATGTGTTGGGGCACACAGACCCCAAAGTCACAGCACCCAAGGCCCCCGAGATTTCACTGGCCAACAGCACGGTCCAGATAAGGAAGCACATTCTAAATAATCCAAGGGATTCCTTAATTATTTAGGGGTGAGGAATTTAAATGGGTGATGTAGTTACTCTGTAGTTTCGACTTTGAATTATTCATTCGGTTTTTTTATGGTTTTATGCGAATCACTCCAGACCACTGTTAATAAAACTTTTAAAAATCAGAGACAGATACAAAAATGGTTTCAAAGAAAGGATTTAAAAGCCTCTTAATTGAGGAGTGGCTTTGGAGCGTCTCATCAAGGTAGCCAAAGCCGACTGTGGGGCTTGCTCACCTCCGAGTCCATTCCCTGCCGGGGCCCGGCTATGGTGTTCTGTAGCCAGCTTGAGATAATGGGCATAGAACTTCAAAATCTGGACTTTGGAGCCCGGTGTGAGATAAAACTTGATCATACCACTAATTCGTGCTCATTTAAAACAATGGAGTCTTCCCATGATTTTGGTAGCTTCCATGTATTTATATTGTTTTCCTGGTAGCAAGTAAAAATAAGAGAGGTTTTTTTTTTTCTTTTCTTTCTTTCTCTTTCTTTTTTTTTACACAAACCCAGGACTGGCCCACCTGCAGTAGTCAGCAGAGTTCTGGAATCTGTGCTTTAGATGGCTTTGCTGTTCACACTGCGTGCCTGCAGTAGCCAAATGACTGACTTCAGTCCAGCTCCTGGATGCTGAATGATGCCATTTGATTTAACAGATGTTTGACAACAGAAATTTATGGACTAGAAAAGCTGGTCCCAAGTTTACTGGAGGAAGCAAAATGGTTTTTTGTTTTTTTCCTGCCCTCTGGACTTTCTTTTGTTGATTACAGTGACTTGAAACAACCCCAACCTGATTATTTAAGAATAACCAAACTCAAGAAAGTCACTGTGATGTAATAGAGCCAGGAGCAGGATGCATGGTTTTGCCCAGAGGTCACTTTCCTTTCCTTTGTGCCAGTTTTCTCCCCTCTAACACTGGGGAGACGTGTGTAAGTCACATCAGCTTGATTTTCTATCTGGGTTGTATAATCTCATCTCTCAGAAAGCTTTGTTTTAAATGTCAGTGTCCAGGCAACCCCCCCCCCCCCGACTCCAGTTAAGTCAGTGTCACAGAGGGTGGGCTCACAATATCTATACATCTTTAAAAGGCTCCCCAGGTTATTCTAGTGGGCTGCCAAAATCAAGAACAATTATACCATCTGAAGGTCCTTTCCGGCTCTAACATTCTATATACAAAGATTCTAATGATTACTTCTCACGGTAAAAGCACTACATAGTTTATATTGTGGTTGTGGTGGTTCTTCTTCCTATTCTGGTCATTTTAAGAGATGAGTAGTCGAAAGTGGTAAAACAAAGGATACCAAGGACTTAACCCCCCAAAGTGGCTTTTCAAGATAAAGACTTTGAATATCCTTGGTGTGGACCCAGCATCCAGTGGCCATCTGAATTTTTAATTCCCTGATGGGATATTTTTGGTCCTAAGAACAGTGAACTCTAGTTTCAAGGGTATAAACCCAGTGAAAATAGTACTTTCTTCCAAATATAAGCTCGTCCCTGTTGCTGCTGAGCTCTGAGCAGGTGTTAGGGATACAGAGATGAGTGAGACCCAATCCTTGCTTTCATTCATTTACAGTCTAGGGGAGGTGAGAGAAAAAGAGTGGTTGTATGGTTTGGGGCTATCTAAATCGGATGTTGCTTGGCCAGGCAATTTTCTAGTCTGAGAAACTTTGCTAATGCACACAAAACTAGAAGGAGGACTTACCCCTCCCCATTCATTTTCCCACTTAAAGGTGAACGTTTCATTATGCCATCCGTGTTTCTTTGGGACACCGAGATGTCTGAGAAGCACACGCCCTTCCGGACCTACGCCCACAGATGCTCTGATGGCACGAAGTGTTTATGCTGGTGTTTGACACACACACATCAGTATCTAAATACACAAAGCTACATTTACACATTTCAGAAAAGAACAAAATACAGTGGGGTATTTCATAAGTAATGATGCAAGTTCAAAACCAAAATAAAACACTCACTAACTAACCTTTGATTCTTTTTCTGAGCGTCCAAGGCAGCCTTCATTTCGTGCTACTACCTCTCTCTGTCCCAGGTTTGCCTCAAAACCTAAGCCTCAGTTGAGGTTTCTGCAGGTCTCGGAGGGCAAATGGTCTGGGTGGTTGGGTTCCTGTTGCAGCTTTGCCTCTCCGGAGTTGCATGAAATAGGCAAGCCATTTCCTTTCTGCGAACCTTTGTCTCTTACCCGTGATGCGATGAGGTTAGACTGGATTTCCGTAGGTCTCCTCTTAATGCCCTGTGATTGCTCCTGACCATCTTCTCCAGCTTGTCAGGCAGTAGGAAAGACCTTTGTAAAGCTCTTGATCCCAAGAGGCAGACAGGATAGCAATTCCTTCTCCTCACTGGAAAATCAAGGGACCAGCCTACCAGTGTAGTTTAGTAGAAAAGGCCTTGGCATTGCAGACAAGTGGGAATTTGAATTAGGATTCTCGCACAATCTGTCTGTATCGTGTTAGGCAGGTCTCAACCTATCCGGACCCAAATTTCCTCCTTGAATTTGGATTCTCCCACAACCTATCTGTATCATGTTAGGCGGATCTCATCCTATCCGGACCCAAATTTCCTCCTCCGTGAGGTGAAGCAGGTAATATTGCCTTATGGTGGTGTTTGGGGGTGATGATTCAACTTGATAATATGCATACTACGCATCTGTGCACATACGAGCACACAGTAGGATTACTGCTCACTGTTGAGGGAGGCTGAGAGCAGCTATCGGCAAGATGTTTCCTTCTCCAAGCTGGGGTCTCTGCTTAGTGGCTCTGTGATGGGAGGGGCCCCAGGGTTGCTGTGGGGCTTTCTGAGGAAGGAAAATACTACAGATTAGCCTCCCAAGATAGTGGAGCAAATGACATCATAACATAGGTTGACATCGGCCAGCTAGCCCCCTCCCCTCCTCCTCCTAGTGAGCTGTCCTTGTATTTGAATCTCTGTCTGTGGTCTTTTTATCTTGGTGTGCGTCCTTTCACACAAACCAGGTCAACTGCTTTTCAGCTCTTGGAGGGAAACAAAGGAACAAAATATAATACATTTGAACAATTGTGCATTTTCTGTGTCTCTACGGTTCAAATAACCAGTGATATTTTGCAGGGAGACATTTTGATGTTAGGGAGAACCAGCCACGGCTCTTTATTTGGCCTCGAATGCTGTCCCTTTGGAGAAAGTTTTTAGTTTCTTTTTAACCAACACTCAAAAATTATTAATTTGGCTCTTTATTCATGAACATTAAAAGCTGGAATTTAATAAATATTTTATGATCCTAAAGCTCAAACGCATATCGGATTGATGTTGAGGGATGAAGAGTTGAGGGCAGGGAAAAGGCCTCCTCTTTGCAGAATTTGCAAAATCGATGTAAAGTGGGCTTTCACTCACCTACTGAGGGTGTGACTACCATTGGCTAGAGCAGGATGGTGGAGTGGAGCTTCCTGGAATGCTGGCCTTGCCCTGGGAGGTCTCCAGGTCAGCTAGAGGATCGTACCTCTCGCTCCCTTCCCAGGTGAGCATGCCTGCGGGCCAGGGGAGGAAGCCGGAGCTGATAGTAGCACCATCGGTTCATCCAGGAATGCCAAGCCTTCAAAGAAACACAGCAGCTCTTCCTTCTCGGAAGGTGAGGGGTTCCTGGGCTGGAATGGGTTTTTGAAAATCCGATGTCAGGCTTGGAATAAGCAGGCGAGTCCTTCTGTCTTCTCTTCACTGCCAGCAAAGACAGGGCTTAAGTACACACTTCACACTGTGTAATTTTTTCTGCAAATATGTTCAGGAACTTAACTGCAGTGTTGGTTTTCTTTAAAGATTTTTTTTTCCCTTCCCCTAGTGAACCAGAACAGATTATTTGGGTTTGCTATCAATTAAACAGATGGATGGACCTTTCTGATGGGCTAAAAGAATGGAACTAGGATAAATAGGGCCGTTTTTTTCCAAAGGTCTAAAAAGCACATGAATTCACTTGTGTGCTGGCAAGAACTGTTACTTCTTAAAGAAAAAAGAACACCGAGGAGATTTTTCATGGGGTGATCTTCAAAGAACTGTTCCTCACCAACAAAATCTTTAAGAAGACTACATTTCCTTGTCCTCATGTTGGAACCAAGAAAGTTTCTATAATCAGGCACTTTAAAAGAAAATGTGCTGAATATTTTATAAGGGGAAACATTCATATATGAGCTATAAATTCTCAGATGACAACCAAAGAGCAACTGATAGGGTTGTAGAGAAGCCCAGTGAACAAACTTGCAAACTGGGGAGTCTGTTGATATTTTAACATCAGCAGAGTGATTGGAGATTCTGTGCTTTGATTGTGGATGTCATTTTCTGCAAATGTTGCCTGGACCAAGTCACTGACTGGAAAAACGAGTACGTGAAATAGAAAGATACTTGTAAGATTTATAAAACATTACAATTTAAACATGGTATTGACATCTTAATGAAGAAAAGGTGGATGATTATCCTTGACAGTGCATATGTAGAGAATGCAGGTAGATGGACTTTTTAGGGTAACTTGAGTGGTCAGCTGCCCTATCTGTAAAATAGTGATAAGATTACTTATCCTGTGAGATTTTGTGAGAAATAAGTGAGATCACAAATGTAATGTGCAAGCACAGGCCTTTCACTCTACTCTTTCCTTTTTCTGTGGACCCTAGCCCATAATTAATCATTAGCTACAGCATGGAGAGTATGGGTGTGTGTGCTAAGTAAATAACCATCGAATGGTGGAATAGATAGATAGATAGATAGATAGATAGATAGATAGATAGATAGGTGGGTGGATGGGTAGGTGGGTGGATGGGTAGGTGGGTGGATAGGTATTTGGATGAGTGAGTGGATGGATGGATAGGTGGATGAATGGGTGGGTGGATGGATGGGTGGGTGGTGGATGGATGGGTAGATGGGTGGGTGAATGGATAGGTAGATGGGTGGGTGTGTGGGTGGCTGAATGGGTGGATGGATGAGTAGATGGGTGGGTGGGTGGGTGGATGCGTGGTTTGGTGGATGGGCGGGTTGGTGGATGGGTGGATGGACAGGTAGATGGGCGGGTAGATGGATGAAGCTAGCTTAAATCCAGTTTATTGTATACATTAAAATTTATGATTGCATATGAATCACTTAAGAATTCATCAAGTTTATTTTTAATCAGTTGCATGTACTTCAGCCTCATTGCTGATATTAACATTACCATATTATCTAAAAATATCAGAAAAGATTTCCTTTCCTCTGTTGTTTTTGTTCTTGCCTGGCCCTCTTTAGGAATATATGTATTTTTCCTCTTTAGGAATATTAACATCATTAGGTAGTTTGGCTATTAGCCATTATATGTAGACATTATATATGCAGTGTTTGTTATTCACCTTTGAATTTAAGATAGCTCTTTGATTTAGGAAGCTGAGTATGTCTGCTCTACAATTTATCAGTTAGGAAAAGAAGGCAGGAAAAAAAAAAAAGCAAGGACTTAACCTTAGCCTTTTAGGGGACAGATGCTGGTAGATTTCTGTCCCTTAATGTTTGAGTGTCTCCCTCCTGTCTTTAGCTGCAGGAATGCTGAGAGTGAGGTAAAGAGGATTTCGAGGAGCCCTGTAGATCATGATGCCTTGTCTGCAAAGATTTTAAAAACAAAGTCTCCAGCTGAGTGGGAAGTTATCATTGAATTTCTTTTTAACATTGAACTTCTGGGGTTTTTTTGCAGTTATAGAGCTTGTTGATAGCATCAGTTATTCCTTACTAAAACTCTGATTTCCTACTTGATGAGCTCACCAGTGAATAACAAGCTTCTCCCATCTCTAAAGTCCCCCAAATTTGATCCCTCAAAAGCTAGCTCATACTTTCCTACTACTTAACCGATGTTTCATTCCCCAACTGTTTCTCGGTACCAGGCATCCAGAACATTCAGACAGAGGCATGAAGAAGACCCTGGCTGGACTTGCATTTGGCACAGGAATTTAGCACAAAAAAGTGGGGTACCGTGTGTAAGGTGCCAGGTAGAGAGAGGGATAAAGTGCTCTCGAAATACCCAAACAGGACAATTCATGTTGTGTGGAAGGCAGGGAGCTTGGAGGAAGATCACCAAGAGGAGATACTTCAATTAGATGCTTAAAAATAAGTTAAAAAAAAAAAAATCCCTGCATGGACCAAATGGAGTCCAAGTAGAGAAAACGGTGTGATTCAAGGCATCAAAACATGAAATTTTATAGAGTCTTATGCAAACAAGCATATTGCACTCCAGCTAGTGAGGTAGGTGTTTAAGGTGGAGAGTTGGAGTTGGGGTTTGGGGGTGCCTGGAACGGCCTGAGGCCAGGTGGTAGGCACATCCATGTCAGTGAGCACGAGGAATTTGAGAGCTGTTGAGCGCATGAACCATTTCCAGTTGTAAACTTGTAAGTTCCTGCGTGTTCCCTTGACGGTTCAGTAAATCATAACACTTGCAGATAATTATTCCTATATATACATATACTTAGGTGAACAAACTGAAGGTTCTTAGGCATTTTTACCTTCTGTTGCCGTGGAGGAGCTAACCGAGGATGCATATGGGTTGCAGGGAGTCCTTGTGCATGGCTATTTACATGCAAATTTCAATACCAGATTGAAAATGATGGAATGATTTTGCTATAAATAAAACATACATTATACTTTCAGATTCTCTTCAGGGTCTGTTATTGAGCATTACCTGTGTGTGCAGACATGTGCGAGGAATCTTGGGGGCAATGATAGAACCAGGAAGAAACAGCATTCGTATGTGCAATAAATAGATGCCCATTTTACATACCAGTTAGTATATATTTGTTGTTTGACATTTTATACTCTTGTATTCTTCCTGGAGAAGCAAGGGTTGGATATTTGTTGGAGCAAAACTGATATAGAGTGGCTAAGTTTTGATTAAAGCCTTAAATGGTGGGTAAAATTTTGATAAACAGAAACTTGGTTGAGGGGATATGAGGAATCAGGTCAAATGGAGGGACACAGCCCAGAGAGCGTATGTCTCGAAATGGGCTGGCTGAAGCAGAGGCTGCGTGTTATGTGTCGGCAGGAACGGTGAACAAGTTTGAAGTGTGGGGTTACGACATGAGTTTGGGAGGTCTTAAACCCTGTGTTCTCACTGCTGGTCTCACACATTTGATGTCTCCCATGGGAGACAGTCCCCACGGAGGAGGAGTCCTCCATGAACGGAGAAACCAGGATCTGCGAAGGACGGGAAGAGAGATGTTACCAGAGTTAATACGCTCAAGTTCAAGCAGAAATACCAAAGTCAAAGGGAAATAAATGATCCATCTCTGCCTCCTAGGCAGGGTAGGACAATTCAGGCATTCCCGTGTGCCCCTGCTCAGTGTGCGGGCACCTCAGAGCTTTGGATGGGCCTCGAGAGCCAGAGAAGCTTAAAGCCTCAGTCTTCCTGCCTCTGAAGCACAATGGTGTAAATATATAAAATAGCCTTTTTTTTTTTTTTTTTCCTGAAGGAAGACCTTGTGGCCAGTTTGAGTTAGCTCTGATGGCATCTGGGAAAAAGGATTACTCATCAGAGAAGCTGCTTAACCCCGGAGAAAAACTGTCTGTATTCCTAAGATACTGCTCACTTTGATAAGATTTTATGTTTTTTTCTTAAATGTTTGTCACTGCGGAACATAGAAATCCATCCCATTTCCAGGTGCTATGGTGCTGGTGTTTGAAAAACCAGTATGTTGTGCAGAAGCTTTTTATCTTGATGAAGTCCCAATAGTTCATTCTTGCTTTTGTTTCTCTTTCCTTTGGAAACGTGTCTAGCAAGAATTTGCAGCAGCCAAGGTCAAAGAGATTGCTGCCTGTGTTCTCCTCTAGGATGTTGATGGCTTCCGGTCTCACATTTAGGTCCTTCATCCATTTTGAGTCTATTTTTGTGTATGGTGTAAGGAAATGGTCCAGTTTCATTCTTCTGCATTTGGCTGTCCAATTTTCCCAAACCACTTGTTGAAGAGACTGTCTTTTTTCCATCGGATATTCTTTCCTGTTTTGTGGAAGGTTATTAGTTGACCATAGAATTAAGGGTCCATTTCTGGGTTCTCTGTTCTGTTCCATTGATCAATGTGTCTGTTTTTGTGCCAGTAGCATGCTGTCTTGATGATCACAGCTTTGTAATAGAGCCTGAAGTCCAGAATTGTGATGCCACCAACTTTGGTTTTCTTTTTCAACGTTCCTTTAGCTATTTGGGGTCTTTTCTGGTTCCATACAAATTTTAGGATTGTTTGTTCCAGTTCTGTGAAAAATGCTGGTGTTATTTTGAGAGGGATTGGTTTGGATGTGTAGATTGTTTTGGGTATTATACACATTTTAACAATATTTGTTCTTCCAATCCATGAGCATGGAATGTTTTTCCATTTCTTTTGTCAGTTTCTTTCTTTATTTTTTTCCTTTCTCAATTTCTTTCATAAGTGTTCTATTGTTTTTAGGGTACAGATCTTTTACCTCTTTGGTTAGGTTTATTCCTAGGTATCTTATGGTTTTCAGTTCAATTGTAAATGAGATCGATTCCTCCCTGCTGCTTCATTATTGGTGTATAAAAATTCAATAGACTTCTGTGTGTTGATATTATATCTTAAGGAAACAGTCAACAAAACTAAAAGGCAACCTATGGAATGGGAGAAGATATTTGCAAACAACATATCTGATAAAGGGTTAGTATCCAAAATCTTTAAAGAACTTAACAAACTTAATACCCCAAACCCAAAAAATCCAGTCAAGAAATGGGCAGAAGACATGAACAGACATTTCTCCAAAGAGGACATACAAATGTCTACTAGACAGATTAAAAAAGGCTCAACATCACTCATCATCAGGGAAATACAGATCAAAACCACAATGAAATGCCACCTCACACCAGTCAGAATGGCTAAAATTAGCAAGTCAGGAAATGACAGACATTGGTGAGGATACAGAGAAAGGGGAATCCTCCTACACTTTTGGTGGGAATGCAAACTGGTGCAGCCACTCTGGAGAACAGTATGGAGGTTCCTCAAAAAGTTAAAAATAGAACTGCCCTATGACCCAGCAATTGCACTACTGGGTATTTATTCAGAGGATATAAACGTAGTGATTCAAGGAGGTACATGCACCCCAATGTTTATAGCAGCAATGTCCACAATAGCCCAAATATGGAAAGAGCCCAAATGTCCATGGATGGATGAATGGATAAAGACATAAGATTTACGTGTGTGTGTGTGTGTGTATGCATGCGCATGCGTGCATGTGTGTGTGTGTGTCAGAATATTACTCAGCCATCAAAAAAGAATGAGGGGCGCCTGGGTGGCTCAGTCGTTAAGCGTCTGCCTTCGACTTGGGTCATGATCTGAGGGTCCTGGGATCAAGCCCAGCATAGGGCTCTCCACTCAGAGACAAGTCTGCTTCTCCCTCTCCCTCTGTGATCTCTCTCGCTTTCACTCTCTCTCGAATGAATAAATAAAATCTTTTTTTAAAGAAAGAAAGAAATCTTGCCATTTGCCATGATGTGGATGGAACTAGAGGGTATTATGCCAAGCAAAATAAGACAGTCAGAGAATGACAAATACCATATGATTTCACTTATATGTAGAATTTAAGAAACAAAACAGATGAACATAGGGGAAGGGAAGGAAAAATTTAAAAAAAGATAAAAACAGAGAGAGACAAACCATAAGAGACATAACTCTAGAGAACAAACTGAGGGTTGCTGGAGGGGACATGAGTGGGGGGATGGGGCATCTGGGTGATGGACATTAAGGAGGGCACTTGAAGGAATGAGCACTGAGTTGTTATATGCAACTGATGAATCACTAAACTCTACCCTTGAAACTAGTACATTATATGTTAACTAACTTGAATTTAAATAAAATTTAAAAAAAAGAAAAACCAGTATGTCATTTCCTCCTGATAAAGGCAACTTGTATATATTTGTAGGTACAAGTTAAAGACACATGGAAATCAGGGTGTCAGTACAATACAACCAGAGGGTGAAATAAAAGGGGAGATTATCAGAAAAATCAAGATTAAAAGATATGGATCATATGTATAGAATTCTAATTATCTTTTTGAACAGCTAAATGATGTCTGGGGCAGATAAATGACTTACAACAAACTACCCATATTTAAAGTATACAATTTGATAAGCTTTGGCATATGTATATATCCAGAAACCAGCCCCATGATTGAGATAATGAATGCATCATGGTCCCTAACAGTTTCCTTGTGCCCCTCACTCTGGGCCCCGCCCCAGGAAGCCAGCAATCACCCCTCAGCCACCATGGGTTAGCATGCCTTTCCTAGAACTGTATACACATGGGATCAAGGAGTGTGCATTCTTTTATAATCAAGTATCTTTCGTTTGTCCTCCTAATGGAGGTGTAGAGATACTATATTATGGTTTTGTTTCCATGTCCCTAATGAGGAATGTTGTTGAAAACCTTTTCATGGACTTACTTGTCATCTGTGTATCTGCTTTGGAGAAGTGTCTGTTCAGATCTATAGTCCATTCTATAATTGAGGTTTTGTTTTGTTTTCTTATTATTGAATTTCAAGAGTTCTTTATATATTCTGGATACAGATCCTTTGGCTGATAGGTGATTGGCACATATTTTCTCCCAAATTGTAGCTTTTCTTTTCATTCCCTTCTGATAGAAGGTTTTTATCTTGATGCCATCCAGTTTACCAGTTGGTTCTCCAAGGGATCCTGCTTTTGGGGACATATTTAAGAAGTCTTTGTCTAATATAAGGTCACAAAGATTTTCTCCTGTCTTTCTTCTAGAAGTCTTATAAGTTTAGGTTTTATGTTTAGACCTTACAGTCATTTTGAGATAGTTTTTGTATGTCATATGAAGTATGGATTAAAGTTCTTTTTTTTTTTTTTTTTTTGCATATGGATACCCAGTGTTCCAACACCATTTCTTAAAACGACTACCTTTCTCCACAAAATATGGTAACAATAGCATATTTGGTATAAAAACTTCCAGAGTCACACTTCTCTTCCTTCCTTCCTTCCAAGAGCATGGGGGGAGGGGCAGAGAAAGGGGGGAGTGAGAATCTCTTTTTTTTTTACTTTTATTAAGTTATGTTAGTCACCATACAGTACATCATTAGTTCTTGATGTAGTGTCCCATGATTCATTGTTTGCGTATAACACCCAGTGCTCCATGCAGTACGTGCCCTCCTTAATACCCATCACCGGGCTAACCCATCCCCCTCCCCCCTCCCCTCTGAAACCCTCAGTTTACTTCTCTAAGTCCATAGTCTTTCATGGTTCATCTCCCCCTCCGATTTCCACCCCCTTCATTTTTCCCTTCCTTCTCCTAATGTCCTCCATGCTATTCCTTTTTTTGTTTAAATTTTATTACGTTATGTTAGTCACCATACAATACATCATTAGTTTTTGATGTGGTGATCCACGATCCATTGTTTTCGTATAACACCCAGTGCTCCATGCAGTACGTGCCCTCCTTAATACCCATCACCGGGCTAACCCACCCCCCCCACCCCCCTCCCTTCTAGAACCCTCAGTTTGTTTCTCAGAGTCCACAGTCTCTCATGGTTCGTCTCCTCCTCCAATTTCCCCCCTTCATTTTTCCCTTCCTTCTCCTAATGTCCTCCATGCTATTCCTTATGTTCCACAAATAAGTGAAACCATATGATAATTGACTTTCTCTGCTTGACTTATTTCATTAGCATAATCTTCTCCAGTCCCATCCATGTTGATGTAAAAGTTGGGTATTCATCCTTTCTGATGGCTGCGTAATATTCCATTGTATATATGGACCACATCTTCTTTATCCATTCATCTGTTGAAGGGCATCTCAGCTCCTTCTACAGTTTGGCTATTGTGGACATTGCTGCTATGAACAATAAACAAAACAAAGAGGCAACCCCACGGAATGGGAGAAGATATTTGCAAATGATACTACAGATAAAGTGCTGGTATCCAATATCTGTAAAGAAATTCTCAAACTCAACACCCCAAAAACAATAATCAAGTCAAAAAATGGGCAGAAGACATGAACAGACACTTCTTCAAAGAAGACATACGAATGGCTAACAGACACATGAAAAAATGTTCAACATCATTAGCCATCAGGGAAAGACAAAACTACAATGAGATACCACCTTACACTACTTAGAATGGCAAAAATTGACAAGGCAGCAAACAATAAATGTTGGTGAGGATGTGGAGAAAGGGGAGCCCTCTTATACTGTTGGTAGGAATGCAAGTTGGTATAGCCACTTTGAAAAACAGTATGGAGGTGCCTCAAAAAATTAAAAATAGAGCTACCCTACGACCCAGCAGTTGCACTACTAGGTATTTAATACAAAGGATACAAAAATAGTGATTCGAAGGGATGCCTGCACCCCAGTGTTCAGAGTCACACTTCCGACGTACATGAGGAGTGTTCAGTTACAAGTTCAATAGCGCTATGAACCTAACTGGAGGAGAATGGGAACCCGCCGTCCACCACCAGACTGCTGGGAACAACGTCAGAGCACAGCCAGACACTGTCAGTCTCCCTGAGTTTTACTCTTCACATTGTGAGCATGATGCCCAACTGCACTGCTTTGGGAAGGCCATGAAAGCATACGAGTAAATGTAGATGAAGACAGCACTCAGAGACATGACCACACGACGTTCACCCACGTGCTGGGTACTTAGGGCTGCCGTGACCTCCCTGTCCCTAATCTCTGCAACTCATTGTCCACCTCGCTGCTAGGTGGTATCTCCAAAAGATAAATCCTGTTATGTCACTCCTTTTTTACTTATTAGAAACCTCCAAGTGGTCCCAGTTCTTTGGAATTCTAGAGGCTGCCAGCACATCTCCGGGATTCACTAGGACACTGTGCCGCAACCTGGCTTCTCCTCGCTGCTTCTAAGGGCCATGTTCTCTGGGTGGAATGTTCCCTTGTCTGTTGGGCAGCAGCTCCTCTCATTTCAGGGCCCTTCCCAGCACTGTCTGTCCCTCCCTCCTGACGTTGTGCCCCCAGCTCTGTTTCCCTGGTTGTCACACCAGACCCAGCCAGCTGGCCTTCCCTGCAAGGCTGTGACAGGGGCCTGTTCACTCTGAGATCTGCCAGAGCTGGTGGACAGTCTCACTCAGAATGGGAACTCACAGACGATCACTGACTGAAGGACTAAAGGAAGTGAGTGAATTGTGTTATTCATACACATCAGAATTTCTTGGAGTGCCTTTATCTCTCTGCAGAGTGTTGGTTTTTGAAGATGATTACCTTTCAACTGGGGAGAGTATCACCCTGCTTGCTTTCCAGGAGCACCTGGGCTCCATGGCCAAGAACCAAGTCCCCCCAGAGCCTTGACTTAGATTAATCTGAAAGCATGGCTTTCCTCATGGCCCAGCCATCAGGAAGCTTCTGGATGCCTTCACTCTTTCCTGATAAAGCCGGACTCCTCTGACAGTGGGCCCCCCAACCCCCTCCCACTTAATCTACTCTTCCTCGTTGTGCACTATTTCTCTCCATTAAATTTCAGCTCTCTCCTCAAATAGTCCTACCAGTTTCTACCTCCATGACTTTTTGCCTGGGAATTCCCTAGGATTCAAGTAAAATCTGCTTTTTCCTCTTCCATCTTGGGAGAAATAAGAAAATCCACAAAGAATAACCAGACCGTAGCTCCCTTTTGGACCAGAAGCACACATGTACCTTTGTGTGCCGCCTCTCCCCACCGTAGACCCCCACCCCAGCCCCAGCTCAGTCTGGAACAGCAGAGACAGGTGCATTGGGAACAATGAAAGAAAAGGCCTCCTCCTCCTGACTGGTACTCAGGTGGAGCCCCCCTCTCAGAATTCCTCAGCAGTGGAGGACGGTCCTCACTGCGCTGGTGAAAGCAAGAGGTAGCCCAGCTGGGGGGAAATGAAGCATTCCCTGAAATCTGCCTCTTACTCTCCACTTCCGGCTCTGTGATGTCATGACAAAGGACGGTTGGAGGCGGTACCCGCTGACCCCATTCAGTCAGCTTTATCTATTGACAGTGAAGCACTATAATGAAGCCCTTTTGACATATCAATATTTCCATGCCAAGATGCCCATTTGTTCTAAATAAGAATCAATAATGTTCAATTAATATAGATTATGCCACCAAGCAGTTAATTTAGAATGTCATTGCTTTGAGTTCATATCCTGACCTGAGCCTAGTAACATTCACCTAGGTGGCCATACCACCAGGACGGAGAAGGGAAGAGAAGCTGGTCTCTCCACCTCTCAGACCTAGAATTTCCTTCCAACAGAAGCAGCACGTCCAACATATGGCCCCCTCCCCAGAAGCATAACAGAGATGAATCACTCTTTCGGATGACATCGTTGGCACCCTGGGCAGGAAGCAAAGCCATTTTGGGTATTATAGATGGACTCAGGGCTCACTACTGAGGGATTGGCATATGCACCAGACAGGACATCTGGAGGTGATCGAACTTTGAGCCATCCGAGAGCATGGAGCCCCGATGTGATACATGTCACGCCTGTGTGTCTATAATGCAGTGATATTCTTTTGAGCTCTTTCCTTTCCTTATATACAGACATGGTTGTTTTGTGGCTTAATGTCATCTTTTGCCTGTTCTCTCTCACTTGTGAAGAGGATGGGAGAGTGGGTAAATGAGTCCTTAGTGTAATTTTCACTTCTTATATTTTAAAATTACTCCAGCAGTCTAAACATTATGCAGCGGATGGTCTGACAAAGATAAGCATCCATCCAGATCATCACAGATCTTACCTAGATCATCTGTAGGTATGCAAATGTCAGGTGCATTCATGTATTAGTCAGGGAGCTCCAGGGGAATAGCACTAATATGAGGTAGATCCATACAGAGACTTACTTACTATAAGGAATTAGATTGTCATGTCAGAGTCCCAAGATCTGATCAGCAGGTGAATTGGAGGGCTGTGTCATTCCAGTCTGAGGCCAGAAACCTGAGAACCAGCAGCACAGTGTAAGTTCCAGTCCAAAGGTTTGCAGGCTGGAGATCCAGGAAGAACTGATGTTTCCATTCAAGTCCAAAGGCAGGAAGAGAACAATGTCCCAGCTCAAAGCAGTCAGGCAGGGGAAGTTCCCTCGTATTTGTGGGAGGATCATCCTTTCTGTTCTATTCAGACTTTCAACTGATTGGATGAGGCCCACCCACATTAGAGTAATATGATTTACTCAGTTTATTGATTCAAATATTTATCCCATCCAAAGACACCATCCCAGAAACACCCAGAATAGTGTTTGGCCAAATATCTGGGCACCCCCTAACATAGTTAACACATATAATTGATCATCACAGTACATATGGGCAGCAGAGGAGTCCCAAGTCCATTTTCCTTTGCTTTGTTTTGTGACTTGACCATCACCCTCCAAGCTCAGGAATGAGTCTCGGCATTAGACGAGGGCCTGATGAGCATGCAAGGAACTGGTAAGGCCTGGAATTTATTTTATTTTCCTTGTCTTGCATCCACAGCGCCCTTCCCTGAGTTTCCCCGATAAATCCCCTGAGGAACGTGGCCTCATTTTCTATTGGTCATCATTATGATCCCTCCCCAAATCCTTGTCGTGCTCTGCTGCTCACCTGCACCATTGATTTACGGATGAAATTTTTTGTGGGATTTGCCCAAATGTGAGGAGGCCTGTCTGGAAACGCCAGCTGGTGATCATCTGAAGTTTTTGGTGCTGCCACCTCCTGAGTCAGGACCTCAACTCCCCTCCCCCTTAATCCCTCCCTCCCCCACCAAATTTGGAATCTCCTGCAGGAGCATTTAGAGAGGGCTTGCTGGTTATTGTAGCCTTTTTTAGCCAAAAGACTGTACTGGGACAGGTATGGATTTATTCTCTCGGTATCTGTGTCACTGCTGTGTTATTCTTGTCCTTTGTCAGTAGGTGCTACCAGGAAAATAGAGATGAATATTTATGTCATTTTGTTAGTTCCCCCCCCCAATACATTAATTTACTTGGTTCCCATTATCCTCTGTTAACTAGGTAGGACTCATTTTTCTGAACGAACAATTGATTTTAGACAAAGCTAACTGGTAGCTGAGTTAGACTTCACACATTTACTCCACTTATTTACCCATCCATTCGTTACTTATGAACAATTTGGGTGTGAGTCTAGCACTGTGTTAATGATAGAAAAACTGATCTGATGGCCTCTCTGCCCTCGGTGGCTTCTTTTGAGAAACTCGTCTGAGTGCAGAGCCCCTTCTGTAACACAGGGCGCTCCACAGGCTGGGGGGCTGGGCGCAGTCCCCTCTGACGCTGCACCCGGGGCACCAGGCAGGGGCTTTTCACTTACCCTTACTGCCCACACACTAGAGAGTCTGGTGTAATCATTCCAGGGTGTGGCCTGGGCTTTGGGAGTTTTGAAAGTCCCCAGTGGTTCTGATGGGCAGCGAGAGTGAACGCGCCTGGAGAGGAGGTTGGAGGACATCTGGGTCTCCAAGGACCACTTGAGCCACAGAGAGAAATGTCTGAGCACCCTTTGCTAATACAGACGCTAAAGGTCAGTAGCCAAGACTAGTGAGGCCATTCTGGGGCGTTGTCGTCTCAGGAGATTTCAAAAACAGGTACAACCCTAGTGATTTCTGTCCAGGGAGAACTCTTAAGAGAAAGCCATTTGCTCTCATGAATTAGGTTGCAAATATTGTATATTTTTTCTCCTGAGTTTTCTTTGGAGGAATGGTGAGAGATTAAAAGTCCACCAAAATGGTGCTGTTATTATTTTAGCACCTGGGAAATGCTGGGTTGCAAAGTGTTTCACATGTAGAATGTTAGTCCTGTCTTGACAGCAGCTGTGAAGCTCTGCATTAAAAATACTGTCCAAGGAAGCAAAACTTCCTAATCTCCTTTAGATGGTCCTCGGTATGAAATATTTGCAGCAATCTTCTTAGAATTGGCTTCCGTTTTTTTAAAAAATGTATGACTTTCCCTTCCCCCAACAAAGGGCAGCCCATTACGTTACTGAAAGAAACGCGGGGTGTGGCTCAGCAGCTCTAGCTGGATGCTCTGATATTACTGAACTTTCATAATCAACAGGAGAAAGAAAAACTTTAATTATAACTGCAGGTGATAGGGGAAAGGATTTTCATTTTTTAAATGGATTTTTCTAGGTACTTGGAGTTAGTCGAATTGCGGTTTAGGGCCTCATCCACAGTTAGATTCTGAAAACCCTTCAGGCTCTTTTCTGGGACGCTCATAAATAGGAAGGCACTGGGACGGCAGATTGAAATGGGGAACGTCGTGGCTGGCTCCATGCAATGAGTATTAATCATCCCTGTCCTCTCTAGACTATGTGTAAGATAGGACTAGAGATGGATCAACAGTGGAGGATGACTTCCGAAGAGTAATTAGTAAATCCATGTGTCATGATTCTATTGAACCAGAAAAGCATAAACTACGTAACTGGGACTGCATGCCCTTGAAAAGAGCTTTTAAAACAAGAAAAAAATCTAAATTCACTTCCCAGGTCATCTCTTAGCTTTGAGGCTAAAACTAATGACTTAAATTTCCTGTGTCTGTTTTTGTTTCAATAGTTATCTTGGTTGTTACATCTAAGAGTTGCTGTGCGGACTAAAGGCAACCTGGCTCAAACACCTGCTAGATCCCTTTTTTTTTTTTTAATTGGCACCTTGTCTTTCAGTGTAGTCAGTATCGCCTGAAAGGGGAGGCTAGGACTAATTCTCTTGGCGCGGGTTTGGGAGGATTGGATACGCTCAGGGTTTGATGTGGTTTGGCGATCATAGAGCACGAGGTACCGGGTCCACACACTGTGCGGACACCTGCCCCGCGCGCCCGTGAGAGGCTGCTGGGCGGTGCTCCCGCTCTCGAGGGTTTGCAGTCCTCGCGGGCGGCCTGACCTTGGACAGATCTGTGGGAGCGGAGAGAACCAGAGCACGAGCACAGCTGAAGTCGGGCGCTTGTTGCTGAGAGTAGGCCGTCAGCGTTCTGGGCGCGCACACGTAGGTGAGAGCTCCTGGCCGGTGGCGTCTGTGCGCATCGCGCCATCACGCGTGCACGAGGCTGACACCTGTGTCCGTCACAGCTCAGGGACGCTGGGGAAAGTGTTTTAAATAAAGTAGTGCTGTGGGGACGTGGGGAAAGAAAACCACGGCTAAGTCTTTCCGTGCGCACATTCACCTATTTCCGAGGAAATGCAAGCATTTTCACTTGTTCCGGTCAGTCCGTGCTGGCTGCCCCCTCCCGGCCCCTACAGGCCCGAGCCCTGCGTCTCCCCTGTACTTTGGGTGGGCCACTCCCAGCACCTCTGGGGCTGACCCCTGGGGCTTGGTCCATTTCCCAAGGACCCTTGTGATGCCCCCACGCCCGCCGCTCCTCCCCCCACTGGACTCTCCCCCCGTTATGGACCCCTCCCGCAGAAGGGCAGGTTTTTTGGGGTTTTTTTTACATGTTTCTTGAAAGAAACAGGTAATAGGTCTAATTTTATCCCTGTGTCCCAGAGCTTAGCTCAAACCTGGACTCTATTAGTCTTTCGATTTATTCACAGATTATCAACTACACACATGCGCACACGCACACGGAGCACAGTTACTTAACTGCTGTGGACACAGATCGGATTTTTACTTCGGCAGTAGATCGTGCAGACTAGGGATAAGAATATTAAAGTCAGACAAGCCTGGGCTCGAGTTCTGATTTTACCTTTCACTAGCTGATGGCCTTGACTAAATTACTTCATTAAGATTTTTTTCTTCTTGAAAATAGCGGTAATAATATTTATAATGCTAATAACACATTCACAAGAGGGCTACTGAGAGTATTAGTTATGGAAATGACGTAAGGTTAGCTCATCTGCAGCATGTCACATTTGCAGTTAGCATTTAGGGAGTGTGATTTTGTTGCTGTTCTGATATTAAAGTGGATAGTGGAGTGTGGAGGTAATTACTGGGATAAATCAGGCCCCACATCCCGCCACTGGGCGAGCAGTTTCCGCCACAGACCGTGAGCAGGACCACCATCGGAGGCGGGCTGTGTTAAGGTGGTGTGGTGTGGCCTGGCCCTCAGAGGTCTTTCTCTGGCTTCCTGACCGCTGGTCGGAAGCGGGTCAGGACGTGTGGACCGGGCTCTGTGCGGCAGTCACAGAACTGCCCCTGTCCCCAGCACCTGCAAAGACCACAGCTAGGACGAGGCGTTACAGGGGCAGACGCCGCGGGCGAGGAGCCCGGAGCTGATCGCTCTAGGTACATCCGAGCACCGTGTGTGGGTGTGGGCGCGGGGGAGGAGCAGGGCCAGCAGGAAAGAGCCGGCATTGAGTGCTAGGAAACCACGAGGCCGTGGACATGAGCCCCTCGGCTCTGGTCTGTGAGGCTCAGGTGCTGTGGAGGCAGCGGCTGCTTCCTGGACAGGTGGACCAGCATTTGCTCAGGCCGCGGCTCCACGCCCGTGGCCCTGTGGCCCCGTGGCCCCGTGGCCCCGTTCTACATCCGCTGTGCCGGGCTTCCCTGTATTTAGGGGAACCGAGGCGTGGTCACCGCTTGGGGGAGTCTCAGGAGTGGCGTGGTGCATGGCAAGGGCCCAAGTGATAGAAGGCTCGGGAAGCTGCTGATGTCATCATGAGTTAGCTGGTGTTGCAGGAGCTGTAGATATTCAGGGGACGTGTTCCCAGAGAATGACCTCTGAGGGCCAGGCCACACCACACCACCTTAACACGGCCCCAGCCTCCAATGGTGGTCCTGCCCATGGTCTGTGGCGGAAACCGCTCGCCCAGTGAGCCTGCCTCCCCCAGAATGAGTCCTGGAAGGATGTTCATTTCATGGAATGACCCTCTCTGTTGTGTAACCCTAGAGCTGGGGTTCCCCGTGTGTGCATTTCGCCGTCTGACCAGCCCGCAGGGGTGTGTGTGGCCTCCGGGAACGGTGATGGGTCATCAGTATCACCATGGAGAGCCTTGGGCGTCATCACCCTCCGCAGCCCAATGTGTGAATAAAAAGCCCCTGGAAAGTGAAAGGGAGATGCTTTAAATGGGCAAATCGGCATTATCCAGGAAGAAACCGCTTCCACAGTGCACGTGTGTCCTTGATGGGGCTGGAGAGAGGGAGGCGTGGGGTTCTCATCCTGTTTCTCACCCGAGATCCTTGCTTATTTGCCTACCTGTGACAGAATGGGGGGCACTTCAACCTTGCCCAGAGTGACACTGAGAAGGATTGATGACTCAGTGACCTACGGGTGCTTTTAATATAAGGGGAGTTAATTATCCTCATTAGCCTCCCTTCCCTGATGTGAACATATGACAAACCCTGATGAGTCTTATTTGAAGGGATGCTCCTCAGATGTGGGGGCACTGATTTCCGTGGACAGATGGAAACCACATGGCTATCGACACCCTTTGGCAGGTCATCGTCAAGGTTAAGTGGGGGAAAGCGCATTTCTTTTCTGTGACATGATTTATTTTGTAGGAGAGCTTTGTCTGGAAGCAGCAGTGACCTGGGATGGTACTTTTCCTTCTGCTACTAGCTGGTCCGTGACCTTGTGCCTGTGTGTACCTGTGTGTGTGTGCGTGTGTGCACATGCGTGTGTATGTGTGCATGTGGTGTGTGCTTATCTGCTTATACCATTTATGTGTATGTAGTCATTCCCCAGAGTTCTTTACACACACACACACACACACACACACACACAGAGGCTGAGTATGTCAGAGTAACTCTCTCCTGTGCTGAACCACATTCTGTCTGGCACCAGACGCGTACTGGGTTCCGGCTTCCATCAAGTGCCTGTTGTAATATTTACATTTAAATAAAGGTAATATTTCGCAGCGCCACCTTGAGACAGCACTGGGGCCTTGAGTAATCATCACTGGTACTCTTTTCTCCAAGTGTTTATTCCCTCCTTGGTAAAGAACAAGTTCAGTGTGGTTTTGTCCTTTTTCAGGCAACTGAGCTTTGTATTTTGAGATGACTGTGGACGTGCGTGCACTTGTACAAAATAATGCGGAAAGATCTCCTGTGCTCCTCAGCCCATTTCCCCCAGTGGGACCATCTTGCAAAACCGTAGCGTGATACCACAAGCAGGACGTTGACATCCCTGCAGTCATGACACAGGACATTTCCATCCGTGAAGGGAAGGCTCCTGTCGCCCCTTTGTAGCCACACCCACCGGCCCGCGACATTCCTGAGCCCCGCCCCCGCCAACCGGCTCTCCGTTCCTATCCGTCCTTGATTTCAAGAATGCCCTATAAAAGGAGCTATACTGTATGCAACTTTTGGGGCCTTCTCCACCCAGCACCTTTCTCTGAGATTGTTTATATGTATTCACGTGGTTCCGTGTTGGAAGACTCCTGAGTCTCTGAAAACTGGAGTCAGGATCCAGGGACATCAGGGCCGTAGGACACCCCTCACTGGGTGACAGAGGCGCAGAGGTCTTTCATCGTGGGGAGATTCCTTATAGCTGAGTACCAGCCTCTTTAATTTTGCCAAAACTAGAACTATAGGAGGAGGCGTCAGGATGCCCTATTAGTTGCTCCCCCTGCCGGGGACTCGGCCACTCCAACCTTCGTGGGCCCCAGAACGGCTGTGGCCCCTGTGCACAGTGTGCAGGAGCCTGGGCTGACCTCACCCGCACGTCCTGGGACTCCTGCATCGCTCCCCGCTGAGCCTCGGAAAGCCGGAAGGTCAGGCCTCCCACCATCCTGCATCTCTCCCGCGCTCTCGGGGTTACCGCCGTGCTCCTTGTCACGCAAACCCGCAGCCCCCGTGGCGCGTCCCCCTCCCCTCCCTTGTCACCCCTGCCCCCTGCCCGGCAGTGCAGAGCTGCGTGGAGGAGGTCTGTCAGAGACTGGGGAAGGGAGGAGCCTTTCATGCCTAATGCTGAACGTATTCTTGTTCCAGATCCATCGCTAATTTGGGGTCTTACCGCTCACAAAGTGACCTCACACGTTAGAAACCGGCCCAGTATGTTTGAACTGATGTGACCAAGTTGATGAGCTCTTGGACCTTAGCTCTGCTCCTCACGTGCCCCACGGCCCCACTGGTCCATCCAGACAGTAACAGGGAGGTTTCATAAAGTCGCCCCGATCTCCATTCATTCTTGTTTCCAGCGTGCATCAGAAGCCTTGGAAATGCCCTGGTGTAATGTATGTGATAGGGCTTATTTTGGAGTGATGGAAAGGTTTTGGAAATCGATTGAGGTGGTGGTTGCACAACATTGTGAATATACTAAATGAGACTGAATCGTTCACATTAAAGTGGGTAATTTTGTGTTATGTGAATTTCACCTGAATAGATGATTCTTGTAAATGAATATGATGTTGCATCAGAGGTGAAGCTCCCAGTCTCCTCGCAGACGTGGGGCGTGGATAGAGCATTCTTGAAGGTATCCAAGCAAAGTCTCAGAGGAACCTTAGAGTGAGGAGGGAAAGGGGCCTGGAGATGCTCTTCTCGTCAGCTCCATAAAATGGCATATAATTAGAGACTCAAAGAAAGGAGTTTTGTATATTCAGATGGGAGGAATTTTATGGGGGAAATATCCAGATGAAAAGGTGAAGTATGTTGTTGGCAAAGCAACATGAACACACCCACATGGCGCACATATAGGAACTTCCAGTGACTGTCTTGTGCTTTAAAATCCCGGGTGCAATCAAACAACCCTGGTTCATCATTTTAACTGTGAAAACCTAATCATACACATTTCCTGACATTTTGAATTTGCAAGTGTAATGTCATTTGTTTCTATGTAGTAAGAGTGTGCAGCATTTGGAGGATGTACATTTTACTTTTAGATTGTATATAATATATTTATCAATTTGCATGATTTAGCAAAAAACAATATAGAACATTCACACCAAATACATATAGATGTCTTATTCACTGTCAGTACTACTCAATCAGACCAGTTTCCCTTCTTGGTTCTCTAAGGCCTTTTTGCAGTTAAATCCAGACACACCTGAGGATAAAAAGACAAGGTCTTCTAGGGCTGCATTGCTGCATTTATTCTCCAGAGAGCAGGACCCCAAAACTCTGGGTCACAGTCACTTGGAATTTGCAGCTGATCAGGTGCAAGAGGAACAAAGGTGATTTTCCCTCTAACTACAAGTTTTTTTTTTTAAACAGACCTAGAGGCACATACAGACTAAGACCCAGAATAGAACTTCTGGGACCGATGCTCATTGTAATTGAAGAAACTGAACCCAGAGAATCTATCTTTGAACAGGAATTGTGAAGAAAATATACTTTTGTAAAATTAGCATCTGTTTTTAAGAACATTTGTGTCCTGGTTTGAATTCTTCTAATTACAAATTATTTTTATTCTTTATTCCAGTGGCATGACACAGAAAATAAGCATTGGGTAATAGTTCCTCATTATTTAAAACAGAGAAAGATAAATCATCAACACCCTTAAATTGTTTACTAACACATCAAAGCCAGCCACAGTGTTTGGCAGCTACTTGGAGAAAAGAGAGGCTCTCAGTACTTGCGGCCTCAGAATCTCAAAAACTTTTACCGCTGGAGCTCCTCATGGTATTTACAGGAGAAATGGGGGCAAAAAGTTTATTATTAGGTAAGAGTTGGCTAGAGAAAGTGAATCATTTTCCTGGACAAAAATAGAGCTGAACTCTGCTCATTACAGTTGCCAACCTCAGTGTCTTTTTTTTTTTTTTTTCCCTGTCCATTATTTGAAAAGCTCCAGCTAAGGAAAGATACCCAGGGCTTTGCCAGATCCAGATAGCCCTGGCTGACTCCCCCCATCGGAACATGCGATGTGCTGTGTATCACTACTCTGCTCCTATTCTGTGCTGCCCAGCATAATAAATATTAAGCAAGTGCTATGTACTTACATAATTTGCAGAGTTGATCGGCTGAATTAAAAGCTTGATTCCCTAACAACAGAAAACAGAGTGCTTTGTGCAAAGGTTAAATGCACAGTTTAATTGGCAATTGTGCATGAGAAACCTATTGCACAATGATCACAATTTGAGGGGATGCTTCAGATAGCACAGTCAGGAAATAAGTTTTGGTTTTGGCCATTAAAAAAGTCAGGTCCTAGAATTGAAGTGAAAAAAATGGGGCAGCATCAGACTAGATGCCTCTCTCACCAGAAGGTAATGTTCTTCTTCCTACACCCCACCTCCTAACTCAGAGTTTAGAACATGTTAGCTATGCAGATGGTAAGGATTCTTGCCTTGCCTAAAAAATGTATCCAAATCTCCCAAACTGTTACACTTTAGGGAAATACACACATACACACGAACACACACACACCATCTTGGGTATGTTGGGTATTTACCACTTAAATGAAAGTAAATAGAAATCTGGGGAAGTCTTGTGAAGTTCATTTGGACTGAGTAAGAGCATTTTACAACAGTGATTTCCCAAAACTATTTAAGAGAATGCCTGGCAGGAAATTACACTGCAGGTTGTCACATCCCTTCCCTTGGAAAGTGAAGGAAGCACCCACCTTGGGCTCAAATGAAGACTGGGTTAGGGAGTTGATCATCTCGCTTCTGGCAAGGAGAAGAGGTTGTGGATAATCTCGTCCCCAAAGAGAACTGTAAGGTTTCACAGGCTTGCTCCATTTCATGCAGAAGTTGTCCCACTAGTGCACCTGTTCATCTCTCCGGGTACTGCCCACGAGAACACGTACCCTCCTCGTCTTTCCACTGAGCTTCCTACATTTACAAAAGGCTGCCCCTGGGTCCTGTCCAAGTACTTCTGATCTGCAAGCTTTAATGTTGGTTGGTATTTTTCTGTGGCTTTCCTTGGTGCCTCTGATTATCATCTGAGGGTTTATAAAATGGGTGGCGGTGTTTCTAGTGGGAAATTAAAATTCCCTAGTAACTCCAGGTATTGCAAGCAAGCCGAAGTTGAAACCAGAAAACCCTTCTTCAGGTCTGGTTGAAGAGGATCGAGTGAAATAAAGTGTACTTAATTTTCCATCCTCATAAAACAATCTCATAAGTGTAGAGAAGCCCAACTGCAAGCTCTCATGAATTATGATCATCATTTCTTACTGTGAATTCAGAAGGAGCTTTTTGCTTCTTGCCTGCTGTAAAAGCCAGCTCAGGAGGCCGCAGCGCATATCAGTCATCATTATGATGCTAATGGTTGCAGTTGGTTCTGGAATGGAAATATTAAAATTGCAGTTCTCATTTCTCTCTTGCCGGAGGGAGGGACGAGACAGTCAGATGGCATTGACCTTTGGCCGTTGACGGAAAACGTTAGCAGAGGTGCACTTAGACCTCAGTGCATCGGGGCCTGAGGACGCTGTAGGAGGCCGTCCACAGCAACCTCCAGCTTCAGACTGGACTCTCTGGTTTAGTTGAGAAAACCTTGTAGAAAGAAACTTTATTCCCAATTTTGAGCCAAATGTTGGTGAACAGGAGTTGAAGAGATGGATAGCTATGTCTCAGAGACCCTCTTTCCCATAACCTTCCGTCTCCCCAGCTGGTGGAGGAAAGGTCCCAAACGGGAGAGACCTCAAGAAGCAGGGACACTAAGGGATGCCCCACGGGCCCCACCATCCAGCGCAGGTCCTGCGGGTCACTGCAGTGCTGAGCAGCTCCAGGGGTCTTCCTGGGGCAAACCTACCTTTGCCAGCAGCCTGCCATGGTGCCTAAAAGTCTCTCAGCCGTCCCTCTGCTAGGGGAGACCTTGAACCCTGGGGCCAGGGTGCACAGTTGGGTTCTGGCTTTACTTTTTAATAACTGGATGACTTAGAGCAAAATGTATTCTGGTGACAATGGCAGCCCCCACCTCAAAACGGCATTGGGAGGATGGTGTGAGTTAATGCTTCCAACGAACTTACAGTAGGGTCTGACATGTTCTAAGTGTGCTGGAAGGTTAGTTATTTTTCTGTGTAATCTCTGTGTGCTGCCTGGGAGCTGGGAACAAGAAGCAGCTCACAAGAGTTAGTTAATTCCATTCCCTCCAGACCCCGGACTAGCCCTGTGGCTGTGGGTGCGGCAGGGTAAGAGGCCTGAAGACGGGGGCTCCGTCCAGGGTGGCGACGGAAGGGCCGCCCCGAGTGCCTGGAAAGAGCAAGATCGTCCGGGGAGAGGATCACCAATGCACAGTGGGGGCTGCAGGCCCAGGCGCTGGGGGGCTTCCCCCAGAGCACTCTTAGGAGACACGTGTCCGTATTCGTAGCTCTCCTTCCAGACCAGCAGGCCTGGTATCTCCCAGCTAGTAAACTGGAGCAGGGATCTCATGCAGGTGATCGCCCAAACTCAGCCCTGCCTGCACCTGCACCTCAGCCGAGTCCTCCCAGCTGTCCCAGGGCCACCGCGAGCGCCTCTTCTCAGGGGAGCCCCGACCGGGGAAGCCGGGTCCCTGAGAAGCCAGTTTCTCCCTCTCGGCAGCCCCAGGCCCAGCTTCCTTCCAGGGAGGGGCTGTCACTGCCCAGCCGTTCCCGGGTGTGGCCCCGGGGGGGCGGGGGCGGGAGGAAAGGGCCACCACAGCCAGACCCTCCTAGAGGAGGAACAGGGCCACCGGCATTTCACGTGGGGTTGGGACCATCATACTTTCCGGCTGGGGGGCCTCACGCCGCCTCTGTGGTTCTTTTGGGCCCACCTGCTTGGGAAGTGAGTGGAGGGGAAGTTGCACCTGTTGCAGGAGTGCTGTGGTCAGTGTGAAAACCCTGCTCTTCAAGAACTGGTCGTTGGCTTGTGGGGCTTTCGCTGACTTCTCCAGAATCTGGGCGAAGAAGTTTTTTTTTTTTTTAATTTTTTTTTTAAAAGACTTTATTTATTTATTTGAGAGAGAGAGAGAGAGACAGCGAGAGAGGGAACACAAGCAGGGGGGAGAGGGAGAAGCAGGCTTCCCGCGGAGCAGGGAGCCCGATGCGGGGCTCGATCCCAGGACCCTGAGATCATGACCTGAGCCGAAGGCAGACGCTTAACGACTGAGCCACCCAGGCGCCCTGGGCGAAGAAGTTTATCTCTGGTTTTCTTTTAGGCTCTCAGATGGGTAGCTGCGGGGCGGGCTTTTGTCCCCGTCCCCACCCCACAAGCCGGAGGCTTTGGTCCGCTGTAGCCAGGGGCTCCCTCCATGACCACGGTCACCCGGCCTTCAGTAGCTGCAGCCTCCCGTGCCCCTTGGTGTTTGGAGATGCCCGAACCCTGAAACCGCCCACCCCACCCTCCTCAGGGCTCACGCTGAGTGCAGTGAGGCCTTTATCCTGGAGCAGCCCCCCATTTATGAACTTCTGTTGGGCTCACGGGAAGGGATAAGCTGACTCCCCGCCTGCCCCCCGCGCTGGCTGTTCCGCAGTGTCCAGCAGGTGCACTTGCAGACATTAAGACTTGACCGCCGCCCACTGGCTGACGGCCACACCCTTGCCTCTGGTCTGAGTAGCCTGGTGCCACGGTGCAGCGGGCCGGCGGGGCCCTTCAGGGACTCTGCAGGAACGGCGCAATCAGCAGCCGATAACGCAGCATGACGTGCACACCGGCTGGAAAACCAGAGAGAGGCAGAGGGAGGCATCGACTGCACTTCCAGAGGGAAGCAGCCCTCTTCCTTCCTCACACACAACACCAGGATGAGCAAATTGGAAGGCGGTCTTTGAGGGATGGTGACTTCCTCCTTTTCCCCAAAACTAAATTGTGTCTCTAAGCGGCAGTTCTTAGCGCATGCGAAGCCCCCAGGGACAGGGGGCTGGAAACGCTGGAAGCTTCGCAGGCACCACCACTAATGAGGAACAAAGTCACTATTTATCTGAAATGGCTGACACAGCGCCAGAAGCTATCAGCACACTTAACACATCTCAAGTATGTGTTTAGGTTCTAAATGACAGGATTTCAAGACCAAAGGCCTGCTGAAAATTCCAGCAGCCCAATTTATCCACAAAAGCATGAAGCCAGCATCTATTTAACATCAGGCTGTTTGAAATGGAGATTTGAGAAATGTGCTCTTGATGTAGGGCCTCCAGAAGAAGACTTCCTGCGCTCGCGCGGGGGTTCCCGTGACCTCCGAGGACTTTTCTGCAGAGCAGTACCCAGCCCGAGCCCAGTGGCGTTCACTGAGAGAAGCTGAATAACTGAATGAACAAATGGCCCCTTTGATTTGTAGACGGGAGTAGAGGCTTTGAGCCAGACACGCCCAGGTTCCAGTGCCACAGGTCGGAATCATTAGGCCGATTACCTAAACTCTCTGAGTCTCCCTTTCCCTATCTGTGAACTGGGGGTGAAATACGTATCTCAGAGTGTTGCTGTGAGACTCAAATGAGCTATTTCATGGTATACAGAAGCAGCTAAATAAATGCTGGGCCCCTTAGTGGCCTTTCTGCCTGAGGGGGGCAGTATCGAGCGGACGTGGAGAAACTAGAGAAGAGTAGGAATGGGGTTAGGGGCTAGACCAAACACAGAACACTCACACAGAGTTCCCTTCTCCGAAGCCAGCTGGGGTCTGTGCTTTGTGTCAGGGTCTTGTCTGCCCGCTAGGCTGCTAACAGCAGGAGAGAAATGGCCCTTCCTGAAGTATGTCTGCGACCAGCACCCTTGTGTCATCCGAGAGCCTCCTCCCAACACAGCATTGCAGCTCCCACCCCCGGCAGGCTGAATCAGAAGCTACATTTTAACAAGATCCCCGATGATTCACTTGCACTTTGAAGGGCAGCGCCGGCCTGCAGCCCCTGGACCATCCCTGGTTTACTGGGTTCATTGATTGATGAAGTCCCCACAGCTGAGCCGAGCGGCGGGGGGAGGCACTTGCAGAGATTTTTCCAATATTAGATTGGGTTCCTCAGCCAGTCACCAGACAACAGAGTACATCTATCTAATACTACATTCCTACTGCTTTTGGAAAGGCCAGCAGGGGAACTAGTCATGGCGCCAGTAAACAAATGCATTTCCCGGGTCCTCTTCTGCCCCACTGCCAGAAATGACAAGTGTTTTGAGGTCCTGTGAGGACCTACCCAGTTAGCAGCCAGACTATTTCTGAGTGTCTCAATGGCAGGGTTAGGGGCCCCCCAGGAGCCATCAGGGACCCCATCAGGGCTAACTCTGTAGGGAGGAGAACACAAGACAAAAGCTCCCAGACATAAGGGAAAGGGTGAGTCTCTTGGAATTCATCCTCATCAACCACTAGATCCCATCTGCCAACAGATCTGGCTGTAGAGTCCCTACAAGAGCTCTTTCTGGAAGAGCCATGGACAATTACTCCTATTAAAAAATGTAGAGAGGCACAGAGACTCTTAGAGATCCATATTCACCCAAAAGAGGAAGGAAGGGTCTTAAGGTGATCCTTTGCTTTCAAGTTACAGAACGCCTGTAGCGGTTCCTCCTGGCCCCCCAGCGAGCCAACGCCAGACCTCCACAAGGCGCCAGCCCCAGGGCAAAGATGGCGTGCCCTCATTCTGTTCTAGCTGCTGCCATGTCCCGGGCCACGTGGACTCATGGCGCCTTTGCTGTTTTAGCACAGCTCACGGGTTTGTGTTGCTGCTGTTTCTGCCAAATTACAAACTTCACGTATGTGTTAAGGCTTCACACTTGAGCTAAATCCAATCTGAGTCAGAGATTTAACCAGGGAAGTGAAAATACACCCTGAAAGAGAAAAAGGAAAAAGGTCCAAGGCAACAGTGGAACATACATGAGATCTCTACTAATTCTTACCGGATGGCCCATATTTCTGCAGTTTCTCTTCCCACAAAATGGGAACAAAAGCGCTTACCTAGTCAAAGCTCTTCTGGGATGGGGGAAGTCAGTATCAGGCTCCGTTGTTGGCCCTCATCAACTTTTAAACACAAGCCTCCAGCTTAAGGAAATAGAATTAAAAACAACCAACAACAACAACTCTGAAATTACCATTTGGTAACTCCTCCACTTAGATACCTTTGGGCAAAGCCCAGACCAAAAAGGGAGAGGAGGGTGTGGTTGTCCACAGTACCAGCCCATGGTCTGAGGGTTCGCACCTGTTTTCCTGAGCTCCTTGACTACACTGATCTCATCCAACGAACACTTTGGGCTCTGAAGCTATGAGCAGCATGTTTGAAGTGAGACTGGTCCTTGGAACTTTCAAATGTTGGTTTATAAGGAATTGCTAATTATTTGATGATGCTCCTCACCTCCTCCCACCCCCAACACACACATACAGAAAAGATGGAATAGGATGGAACAGAAACTCAAATTTAAAGCATTAAGAGATTCTGCCAACTGAAAATCATGTACCTCTGAAATATTATTGTTTACGTGGGACAGTAAGATTTAGTTCATGAGCACTAGAATTATACCCAGCTTTTTAAGGAAATTACATGTAGAAAGATACATTTTTCTTTTTTTTTTTAAGATTTTATTTTTAAGTAATCTCTATACCCAACATGGGGCTTGAACTCACAACCCCACGATCCAGAATCACATGTTCTACCAACTGAGCCAGCCAGGTGCCCCCAAAATTACATTTTTCTAAAATAAAATAAAAGCCTATAAGCTGTAAACAGACCTTGTTCTTAGAGATGAGTTCATCTATAGCCAGCTTTCACTCACCTAGATTTGTACAAGCAACAAGAGGTCTATTAAGGAAACATAAAGGTAATGAATGCTCGAACCTTCCAGAGGCCTGAGTTCCTCCCTTCGTCCCTTCTTTACTGAGATAGGGGTGCCAAGGAAGACCTGATCTTTCCATTTTCATCTGCGCAACCGGGGATAGGGAAGCTAAAAAGCACTGTTGTGACCACAAAGGAAGAAGCGAGGAGAGGGGCATAGATGGTCTCCACACTGCCTGCTGGATCATCAATTTCAGAGTTTAGGGCTGATGAACAGAATTACAGGTTGGCTCAAAGGGAATCTGGAGAAGCCTGGTAGAAGGGAATGTGTTGTGATTCATTATACATTCTCACTCTGCTGTAGTTTACTGGGTAGTAAAATTTATTTCTCTGGACACTCAGGATGTAATTAATACAAAGAAAGAAGCAAAAGAAATCAAGGAATGATGAGGAACATCATATTTAAAATCCATCCAACATGGGTTTTCCTGTTTTATCAATAGAAAAATGAATTACCCAAGTTGGTGTGCTGAGATTTTGCTTTTTGGGTAGAGGTTTGGTTGGGATCCGGGGGAAACCAGCCACTTGCTTATCAGAGGGAGCAGATGAGGAGCAGAAATTGCCATTATCACAAGGTCCAGGTCCCCTCATTCACACTCTCGGCCTCCTCGCCACACACCTCACCAAGCCCAACAGCCTTACCACCATTACTGCTACCCAAAATTGCCCAGACTTGCAGATTACCTTCAAAGGGCTTGAGACAGCAACTTTATCGTCCAAGGTAACTGAATAGCGTATTGATATTAAATCAAATCATTCGGCTAATTGATCAGCTTCTTTAGAATTAAAATATGTATTCACCTTTAGGTGGCCTAATGTGTGGAAATGTGAATTATTCATGGGCTTTCTTTGGGTTGCAGGAAACCCTAATATAGCCTTTGTTTCCTAATGTATTTGATAGGCTCTTTGTGTATGATCACATTATATGAGTATAGCTGGCAGTAAATTTTAAATTATATAGTCTGCAGTTTTGCACTAAGAGATGGTAGGAGGTGATTCATCATTTTCCTTGTCTTCCTGTTTACATGCGGACGTATAATTCATGCTCAGAAACCATCTTTCAATTCATCTGGAAGCACTCCAGTGTACCACCACAGAATCTGTCCCTGCCAATCTGGCATTATAAATCACTTTTCTATTAAACAGCAGGGCTAAAAATGCAAACATACGTACTTTAAATATATGTAGCCATCTCTAATTCCCGGCAGATGAGCCAAAATTAAAGGATTGTCAAAAAAAAAAAAAAAAAAGCCAGTACTGGAATTTAATGAATGAATTTGTTGACTTTAGGGCATCAGAAATTTGCATCTCTATACTCATATGGAAGAGATGTGCATATATAGATTTCCCAGATGGGTCTATATTTGGAGAGTGTGTATTTTGCAGAAATCGTGGTACTCTAAATCTTGATTATTCTGAAATTTTACTTCCTAAGATGTTTTTCTCAGGCAGTGTTATAAGACAGTTGAATGGCAGGAGAAAAAAAAAGTGAAGCCAACTATCTGCCACCTCCTTGACCTTCATGCCCAGGCCAGGATAAGGAAGCCAGCAGATCAGCATAATAGCCCCTAGGGTCGCTAATGCTCTTCGTCTCCAAACAAAGAGAAAACCTGTTCACCAAACCCACTTCCGGAAGCAGGTGTGTGATTTAGACATTCCAGAAAGGTTTGCACCAGTAACTGGTTCTTGCCCAGCAAACAAACACAACCATGGGACTCTAGCCCCTGAATCTGTAGTACCATCTAATCTGAGATTGGGGGGAAACACACACCTGCTCACATATACACACACGCACATGAACACTCCCATTTATCTGACCTCCTTGAGGAAGGAGAGCTTCCCAGGTAACAGAAGCCAACTCACTTAAGAGGTTTTTGTTTAATATTGCAACTGGTTTATTGGAAACTTCTGAAATTATATTATTTGCTTTCCTCCCTTCTCTCCTTCCCTCCCTTCCTTCCTCCCTTCCTTCCTTCCTTCCTTCCTTCCTTCCTTCCTTCCTTCCTTCCTTCCTGTAGGCTCTACACACAACATGACGCTTGAACTCATGACCCTGAGATCAAGAGTCGCATGCTTTACCGACTGAGCCAGCCAGGCACCCCTGCTTGCCTCCTTTCTTGAGCAAAGGACACGAAACACAGTTTTGTTTCAGTCTTTGATTCTGTTGGGAATTGTTAGGAGTACATGGGTCTCAACTATAGACTGTCTGGCACCTGCCTCAGAGCTTACCCAGTCTTCTGTGTGAGCCTTCTGCTGGGCACATTCCAAGAACCAGTTTGCTAGGATTGCATTATAAATTAGGAGTTGATAAGTCCTGAAGAAATGCCTGGGAAGAAATGCTTCCCTTCCTGCAGAGTCAAGCATGAAGGCTTTCGTGAACAAGTCCTACCTTAACACTTTTGGAGACCCCAGGGGCTTTTTGTCAGGGTGGGGGGCATCTTCTTTCTTATTTCATCATTGGTCCTGAGTTAGTGATCTGGTCAACAGGGTCTTATTATGTGTGTGGAGAGCACATGCAGGTCTCAGTTGAAACTGGACTTGGAAGAGCATTGGCAGGGCGCCCGGCATGGAAACAGGGGTCCCTGCTTTTCACTCAGGCTCCCCACTTCCCCATCCAGTCACTTTCTGCCTTCATTACTTTTGTTAAACAGACTATCTGATTACCTTTTCAGTGACCCATGACCAGTGGCTTAGTTTTCTTTAACAGTAAATCACAAGGTGCCTTAACTATTGAAAATTGTATTAAAATGGTTATGATAATGACTTCATCACTCTCTGAGATTTCCAGATTTTCTCTTAATTCCAGGGAAGTGGCCACACGGAGGCATCTGAGAATTGCTGTTAACCTCCACGGAATTTAAAATAGGAGTGGAGGAACAATGTTGGAGGCAGGCCAAGCCCTTTTCAGAGATAATGATCATCATATAATATCCCCTGTTTAAATATAACTCTTTTGCATTATTAAAAAAAATTATTACCATAATTCATGGTAAACTGAGAATTTAATTTTCCCTAAATTAGTTAGAAAAAGATGAAGGATCTTTGCTATGCTTAATTTGGTGACCATGGGGACAGAAAATCTTTTGAGGAGAGCCTCTGGAGCATGGCATATGATTCTGTGCATTGTGCCCTAAATGCCCAGTTCCATTTTCCCACCGACCCTTCCCCATGAATCTGCCATAGCATCCACAGCACTCCGTCTTTTCTCAGACCTGCATACGTTTAGACACATTTTCATCTTTAAGCCTTTACTCCTGAACGGATCACCCTTGACTCTCCCCTTCCTGCCACAAATGAAGTTTTTTACGTTTGCAAAGCACAACTCAAATTCCTGTGCCTTCATGTTCTCCAGCCCGGTGTTCCCCTGTGCTTCTCCAGATCTTAACCATTGAGCTGGGGATAAAAGAACTGGGCAGTTTGAAACAAACTAAAACAATGTATCATGCCATAGAGGAACATCTTCTTGAATTTCAGCAGAACAGGGAGATCCTCTTCTGTGTTTTTCATCTGCCTTATGAGCACCTGCCTCACTTACCTTCGGATCTTTGCTGATCAGTGCTTCAGGCTGAGGCTGAAGGCACCAGAGCTCAGCTGGGAATATTTTAATAGCCTGATTGGCAAGAGCTGCAACACCCTAATCTTGCAGGTCATAGGAAGGGTTTTGTTTGTTGTTGTTGGTCAGCACCTCCTCCATAAATGCTATACTATACAATAATTTTTCAAGGGGTAATCCTTGAGAAAATTGGAAGCAACCCAGTGAGGCTGTGGAGATCATGTTTGAAACTTCAATAAGGTAGAGTGTTAATGAGAAGAGAGGCTTGATTTTTGCTCCTGTGGGCAAAAGACATATTTGCATAAACGAAGTCTGCCCCACATCCTATTACAAATCCCTAGCCCCCAAGAGATGCTTCCGTTGGTCAAAGGACAACTGCACGTGAAGGGCAAGTGGAGGAAATGCAGAGGCACAGACTGGGCTAACAGAGGGACAGACCACGAGGGCGCGAGTCACTGACTGTGGATGAGCGAACGTGCTTCCTCTCCATCCATCTGCCTGTCATTCCCCCATTCATACATTTTACAGGTATTTCTTGAACATCCACTATGTGCTAAGTACCAGGGGTTCAATGGTGAGCATCAGTAGAACTAATAATACATGGCCAGAGAGACAGATAAGGATCAAACATAACTGCACAAGCAAATGTAGAGAAGCGGCCGCCCCCAGTGACCTGAAACTGAAACAGGTGTGAACACTGGTAAGGGCCTGTGATGGTGAATGTAAGCCAGACTTTGCTGGGGAGCATGCGACGACAGAGATTGGGGGGGTGAGTATAGTGGAGAGAGTGGGAAGAATATTCTAGGCAGAAGGAAGTGGGGGAGGATCAGGCTGAGTGTTGCCGGGGTAGAGAGAACGAAGGAGGGGCTGCGAGGTGCCCCATGGGCCACTCTCTAGAGTTTAATGTCATCCTCGGAGTGGTGGGACCCCATGACAAGGGCTCAGAGGTTGGGTAGGGTGGGGACGCTGTCACATCTGCTCTTGAAAGCAGATGGGAGGGGAATGAGCACGGAGGTGACAGAATGGCTCAGAGGTCACAGTTGTACCAGGCCAGCCACGCAGACTGCTGGGCCCTGATGGTGGTGGTTGAGATGGAGAGAGACACTATGATGTGACGTTCATGTGACAAGGTGGTGGGGATTCGCAGAGGGGCATCCAGGATTACTGCTAACTTCTGTGCCCAAGGTGACAAAATATAACCAAACCTCAATGACACTGTTTACTTTAAATGTTTCTGAATTGGTCCCCAGGCTGCTTCAATCAGCCGCAAAGCTTATCTTTCCTAAGACATGACATTAAATTAAGACAAAGCTTTTTACATTTGCCATGTACATTGAACAAAATAATGAATAATCTGAAAATGAACATTTCCAGATTCCTTGTTTAGCTGTGACACCTTGAATAGTTTTTATTCTCAAAGTGGAAGTCACAATAGAGTAAGATTTCACAATTTACCAAAAGTAATCAACTACAAAAAAGATTCCTAGTAACGTCCACAGGAAATCAATATCAGCAACACGATTTGATGGCAAAAGAGGTCTTTTGCAATGTATGATCATTTCCTTATTTTTTAGTGTTTTTGAAAAGATTTTGATTTCATAATAAGCATACCATGAACAAGAAATTACTTAAACCTATCATCCCTTTTTGATTTTTAGAAAAATGTGTTTTTATGTGCAATTTTCTGAAAGTAGTCTGTAAAAAATTGAGAAAATAAGAGTTTAATTTCAGAGAATATATGTATAATGTGTATTACACACACATAGAATAATGGTGTCATATATATGTATGGGTATTAGGTGCATGATTTTGAGCAAATCACATTACCTCTCTTGGCCTCCCCTTCTTTCATAATGGGGTACTTGGATTGTATGTTATCTGAATTCTCTTCAAAGACATATTTGCACACCCGTGGTCATAGCAGCAATATTCAAATTAACCAAGGGGTGGAGGCTCCAAGTGTCCCTCCACAGATGAATGGATAAGGAACAATGTGGCGCGTACCTACAGCAGGATATTACTGCTGTACGAAAGAAGGAAAATCTGCCAGGCTAGAACAGAGGAATCTGGAAGACATTATGCTGAGTGAAATAAGCCAGTCACAGGACAAATGCTGCATGATCCCACTGATATGAGCTATCTAAAATCGTCAAGTTCATAGGATCAGGAGATTGAAATGTGGTTGCCAGGGAGTGGGGTGGGGGAGGGAAAATGGGCAGTTGCTGTTCAGAGGGTATAAAGTCTCAACAATGCAAGATAAGTATGTTCTAGAGATCTGTATGACATGGCACCTACAGCTAACTACTGGGCTCTTCACTTAAAAATTTGTTAGGAGGGTAGATCTCGTATTATCTAAACTTACCCCCAACACGCACACACACGAGTAGAAAGCGCCATTCCAGACGCACCTGGGAGGTGGTCTTCCTGGCCCACCGCCCTTCATCGCACCCCTCTCCCCTGTCCTACAGCATCCTCCCCAGCCAGACAAGGAGAGGAGAGGTGTCAGGGCAGCGGGGCTGGTGGGCTGCCCTTGGAACTGCTGAGTCCTAAGTGCCAGGCACTGTCATTGTCATCAGACATGGGAAAACCCTGTCACTTACTTAAATGCACTAGCAAGTACTTGGAATTATTCTCCGTCTGCCTTTTATCCCATGTTTCCTGTTGGGTCTCAATCACTCTAGTTCCAATGTATTTCACCTGCTTAGAAACTTCAGAAGGAAAATAAGGGGATGAGAAATCAATAATAATGTACAATCTCCCATCTGGAAATATCATCAGGGATTATTTTTCCTTATCCCACTCGCAATGGCAAATTCAAAAGATGGTATTGTTACAAACTCACTAGCCCGAGCTCAATAGAATTCATAATCAAATGGGATCTTCTGATCAATAATTCTCAAATTGTTCTGTGTAGCCCAGTAATTCCCAGTGAATACGTCAGGCTGAATCTGACACTCTATTTTAGAGACTATTCAGAGTGACTTCTGTGCCTATAAAAGATGCCAAACTGATAGTTTAAAAAATCAACAGTTGAAATCCAACACTGAAGAGGCAGTGTATAAACAGCCAGTCTGTTCACTTTCTGCGATTCACAGCGGTTCTTGACTCTTAAAACCACCTCGCAGTGCCTATTTGTTTAATTTCCACTACAAAGTAGACATGTGAAAAGCAACTGTGTCCTTCACTTTAAGTCAGGAGTAAAATAAGTTGACAGACTTTGGTTTCAAATAAGTCATTATTTGTTTTTCATAGTTAAATAGCAGAGCTGCCTTCCTGGCTTACATTGTGGCAGAAGACAGGCGGTCTGGCCAGCTGAAAAGAGGAGAGAAATGGAAACTGGAAAAGGATCTATTTCTCTCCATTTTCAGTAAGACCCTCAAGATGTCAGGTTCACTAGGGACAGAAGGAGAATTTGAATTAACTATTAAAAATGATTTTTTTAAAAACAATATATATTACTTTAAAAGAGTGCTTTATGTTTTTAAAAATAATTTTAGCATTTTAAAGAGATTAGAGAAAAGATTTCTCCGTTTTGGGAATTGAAAGTCATAAGGTCTGCCTTCTCCCTCCCCCCCTCCCCTTCTCCCTCCTCCCCCTCCTTTTCCCCTCCCCTTCCTCTCCCCTCCCCCTGTCCTTCTTCTTCCCTGTCCTTCTTCTTCCCCTCTCTACCTCTTCCTCTCCCCCTCCTCTCCCCTCCCCTTCCTTTCTCCCTCCCCTCCCCCTCTCCTTCCTTTTCCCTCCTCACCTCTTCCTCTCCCCCTCCCCCTCCTCTTCCCCTCCTCCTCCTCTTCCTGTTCGCCTCCCTTCCTCTCCAGCTCTGGACTGCACACACACACAGGAATATTAAGCTCATATCATGCACTAAGCACATGAAAAGCTCTGTGGGAAAGCAAGAGGAACAAGACATGGTCCCATCCTGAGTTACTGATGAAATTTTGCTCTGCAAAGAATGCAAATCAGTGAACTACTTCTCACCACTTACAAAGATAGAACAGGTAAAATAGGGCACGATCAGATGAGGAGAACTGATACTGCAAGTGGTTTTCTCTGCCTCCCTCCTCCCCGCCCACTGTGCCTTCCTCGTGGGAAGAGATCCCTGCAGGTGGTTCTCATCTGGGTCCTGGTCCTTCAGATCCTAGCTGAAAGTTCTTCCCAAGCTGTGAACTCGGGCCACTGCCTGTCAGACCTGACTTCTTCTTCTGGTCCAGCTGCCTCATTTTACCTCGGAGGGGCTGGAGATGCACACTGACCACCAGCATCCCTCCCTGAGTTAGTGTAGGGACCGGGAGATGGCAGAGGCCACCTGACTCTCTGTCCTTTTGTGCCTCTTCCTGAGACAGAACCAGGGGTTGTGGTTTCCCAAAGATGGGGTAAGAGGTCCTATCGATTTCCTGGTTCCTATGGTTTTTGCTACTCAGTAACATCCCTGAGGCTTCAGAGTGTGTATTGTTTGTTACAGGAACCTAACCTACCGGTTGTTTTCTCATTAAGAAATGTAAATCTACTCTGCTTTAGTGGAGCTATTTTGGTAATGTATAAGCAGTTTCCTTCTGTTTAGGGAGTAAATTCAAGGTCTCCAGGACTTAAACTTTGCTTATTTCATATCAATAACAGCTATTTGAATTTATCTAAATAAAATATTTCCTTTTTCTGCTTCCCCTGCCCACCAAAAAAAGTGCCAGGCACATTGCTCATCTATAGGATATTATAAAAAGTGCAGAATCAAAGTAAAACAAAGCAGATTATAACATAAAAATCAATCTACATCATTCTACCTGTGAGGGCTTAAAATGAGAATGCGTATTTTTGCATTACCGTGAAGAAAAATACTTGATCTCACCTATTCAGAGCATGATAATTGGCAGTTGCTGATTTTTGACATTTGGAAGACATCTTGAGAGAGAATTTGAATACCTCATCCAGTGATAGATTTTTCTTGCATATTGGGTCATTTCAGAATTTTCTACTCTGCTTCAAACTTGAATATAGACCTGAACCTCTTGAGTTCTTGACAGGGTCTTCTATGCTCCGGGTCTTAAGTCTGTGGTTTCATACAGATCACCCTGAACCGTATCTTGGAGACAGGTCTCTGATGCAAAGAGGGACAGCCCACATGGCCTTGTCTGCTGCCTCTGCCCACCCCCCCCCCCCCCCCGTCCTGGCGTCAGAGATTGCTGAAAAACTGGCAGCCATGAGCCGGAGTCGGGACCATTCCAGGCTCGTGCCTCGGGCCTGTCCAGCTCCATCGTTCTGAGCACTCGGTCAAGGTTGTGGCTGGAGGACAGCAGGGGCATCTTGAAGACCACAGGTCCTTACTTGGGTGCATCAAGCTGGATGATTAAAGCTGAGATGCCAAGTGTCAGGTTAAAGTCAGGCCCAGAGTCAGAGAAAATACCCTGGCTGGGTCTGTTGGCACAAAAGAGGAAGTGGTCTCGGGGAACAGGGGAGCAGAAGCCCTGGGGGAAATCAACATGAAATCGTCATCCTAGCTGAAGGAAGACGCTAACTCCCTAACCCTGGAGCTAGAAGCCAGAGCTGCTGCAAACAGGCAGCCTGGGCGCTCCGGCCGCAGCCCTGGGGAGAGGGGGCCTGGACCACTCAGAGCAGGTCCTCAGTCTCAGAAGGTTGGGATCCGGTCGTATTATCAACGCGGCGCTCGGTGTCTGGAGGGTGCAGATGGGAGGCAGGGCCAGTCTAGCACCCCCGCTCCTTTCTGACCATAGCAGGTAGGATGGCACCTATAGACAGGGCAGCCCTGGGAGGCCAGGGACCTGAGGGGTGGGAGAGGAGGCTGCAGAGGCTGGATACCCATGGGGCTGGACCCCAATGCTGTCACCGGCGTGTTGTGATCTTGAGACAAGAGTTTGCATGTGAAAACACTCCATAAAATTCTTCGCTGGCTTAAACTATTGTTCGGTGACACTTTTAGTGTATTACTTTGGTGTGTCCCTGATTGGTTTGCTCCCAGCACCTGGAAGAGCATGAAAGGCAGGTTTTATTATTGAGTTTATTAGTGAGTTCCATTAAAAGGGATTTTAATGGAACTCATGCAGGGGTTTGTGTGTATATATTAGCCCGCCTGTGACAGGACCTTCGCTTCTCCCCATAGCAGGTCTGCATTGTTCACGGGACACAGAGGAGGGAGGGGGTGCTTCCACATCTATCTGGATGCTCAGATTTTCTCGGTCACACTGGCCACCCTGGTAACAGGCTGGCTGCCAGCAGGCTCCCAGCTGCTGCCCGCACAGTGTCCCAGCGAAGTGACACTTGTCTCTGACAAGCATTCCCTGAGCACCTTCCCCACACAGAGCACTTTCGGAGCTTTGTTCCTGTGCAGGCTTCACCATGATGCTGGGACGATACCCATTTTACAGGGGAGGAAACTAAGGCCCCGTAAAACCACCTGAGGTCCTCGAGCCAAGACGTGAAGGATCCAGAGCCCTCCAGGGTCGGCTTCGACTCCCTTGTCCCCTCACACGGCCTCTCCCACTCCCTCCCTTTAGCCTCAAGCAGCACCTCCCAGCATCCTGCAGGCCCCTTCCCCCGGGGTGCCCCGGCCTTCTGGGCCATTTCCCAACCCCTGACGTGAGATAATGTGTCAGTGACCCATCACAGCCTGGAAGGTACGAGGAATTCACCTTCACTGAGGGCTGCCCATGTGTCTACTCCTGAGAGGTGGTCAGGAGCTTATTTATGAGTTCCAGACCTTTGAGCATATGCTTGGACTCTGAGGCCATCTTCCTAATCCACCCACCAGGGGGTAACATGGCACATCTTTTCGTACAGAGATTGATGAAGCTACGGGTTTCTTGTGTAATCAGAATCACCTAGGCTTACACAGTGTGGGCTTTCAGGCAGGGGCCTGGCGGCAGACTCTGAGGGGGGGGCACGCGTGGAAGTCCAGACGGTAGTCTGACGTGGAATGATTATCCACGGAGGGCAAACCCCAGTCACCGAGCAGGGGTTTGGGGTCAGGGCCTCAATCCCAGGAATGAAGATAAGCACCCTCAGAACTAGAGCATTGTGCCCACACTGGACCAGTATTTAGGGTGATTTGATAACCACTATGGTTGCTTTTGTTCTCTTCTCGGTGATAAATCCTTCTGTGCGTCATCCAGCCGTCTCCCCACAGCGCCGCTGCGCAGCCCGGCTCGGGGCTCCGTGTGTTTCTCGGGCCATGTCTGTATCTGTACCTTAGTGCTGCCAAGTGGGAGGAAGGCACTGGAAGCCAGAGTCAGCAGAAACTGGCCGAGACAAACCACCTCTCCCACGGAGGGCCTGCAGATGGAAACGGATGGCAGGAGAGCTTGAGGAAGCAAGGTCCTGTGGAGCGCTGGGCGCAGTGAGGAGGCGCTCAGGCTCGTCCCACTGTTTATATTACAGATTACCGAGCTTCCTGCTGGCGTCAAAAACAAGTAATTGCCAGTGTCTGTGCTCCGAACACAGAAACATGCTTAAAATCATGTCACTTGGGAACTCAAGGATAAAACTGTTGAGTACGGGGAGGGATCTGTGCAGAGAGGAGGTCCTACCAGTTGTGAACTAGGGTAAGAGTCTGGGAGAATCGAAGTCAGAAGAAATGTTTTGAGCAGAGCAGAGCACTTAACGGCCAGCAAATGCAGCAGCAGGATGCGGTTGCAAATTCTGTGGAGTCGTGGGAGGAGACTTCTGCAAGCGTTTATCTGTTTGTTGATTCAATAATAATTCATCACTGCAGGGATACAAAATATTTAGATAACTTTGCACCTGTGACTAAGGAACGTCTACGCTAATGAAGACTTACGCATGCTTGGTATCGGTTGAATTGTATCCACCGAAACCGTGTATGTTGAGGTCCTAACCCCCAGAACCTCAGGAGGTGGCCTCACTTGGAAACAGGGGCATTGCAGCCAGAATTAGTTAAATGAGGTTGCCCTGGAGTGGAGTGGGCCCTAGTCCAATATGACTGATGTCCTCGTACGAAGAGGAAATTTGGACAAAGACACACGGAGGGAGAAGGCCGTGTGAAGATGATGGCAGCGACGGGATGATGGGTCTGGACCAAGGGACCCCAAAGATGGCCGGCAACCACCGGACGCTGGCGGAAAGGCCTGGGACACATTCTCCCTCACAGCCTCGGAGGGAGCCCACCTTGTCCATGCCTCGTTTCAGACTTCCAGGCTCCGGAACTAAGAAGACAGCTTTCTGTTGTGCAAGGCATCCCTGGGTGGCACTTCGTTAGAGCAGATCTAGCAAACTCGTACGATACTTGAGAAAAACTCAGAAGCAACGCAAAGCAGAACCTGGGGAGAGAACAACTGTTAGGATCATCCGAAATAGAGAGAGCAGCAAGATTGTGGGTTGGGTTGACTGTGGAAGAGCCCTAGGGAAATACTGAGCTGCACTGTGAAGGGAGTGTGGGGTTGGCCTGGGAAGAGAACGGGAAGGAAAGGGAATGGATTTTTTAGTACTTACCGTGTCAGAGCCCGTTGCGGCGGCTGGGGCGCCGTGGGGGAGCGATGAGCTGCGGTTGGACAACGCAGGGATGTGGCCTTTCGGCAGGGAGGAGCTTTAGGACAGGAAGCAGCAGAAATGAGGGTGAGGATTTAGAAAGGAGCCCTCTGAAGCCTGCTTGGGGAAGGGGTTACGTTGGTGCTTCCAACACTGGTCAGCTGGGGCCCTCGGGCAGTGTTGGCGGGCTCCCGTGCGGGGGTGATCAGGTTTCAGTAACGGCCAAACTCTGCTGTCATGTAAACCAATAAACCCAGCTCTGAGCTGGGCACTTCACGGAAACCCGCGGAAAACTGGCCACCTGTAATAATATCTTTGTCTGTTTCTAACTTGCTCAGCACTTACCCCAGGACAGCCAGGACAACGTTCCTTCAAGACCCCAGCAGCCAGGTCTTTCCTCAGGATATTTCACTCCAAGCCTCCATTTCTGGGTCCCGTTCCCGGTGTCTGGGCTTGCCCTTGAGTGGCTCCAATATTATTACTTGAATGGACAAACCATCAGTTCGTCTCCCCTCCTCACGCACAAACACACACACACACACACACGTACACGAAAGCCTGTTCTCTGAGAATTCTCCTTCCCAGGTGGGCAGTTAGAAAAGTATCACTTTCATTTCCTTATTTCCTAGATGATGGAATTATAAACAATTTATTGAAATTCAGGATTGGGCGCCTGGGTGGCTCAGTCGGTTAAGCGTCTGCCTTTGGCTCAGGTCATGATCCCAGGGTCCTGGGATCCAGTCCCACATTGGGCTCTCTGCTCAGTGGGTGGTCTGCTTCTTCCTCTCCCTCTGCCCCTTCCCCCGCTCATGCTCTCTCTCTCTCTCTCTCCCCCTAGCAAAAATAAATACATAAAAATCTTAAAAAAAAAAAAAAAGAAATTCAGAATCATTTCAGAAGCAGATAGAATCGAATAAAATGACACATAAAAAGCCCAAAGGAACCAGTAATTTGGAACCATAGAGCATTTTGGAGAATATCCAGTCCATCCCTTTGTTTTATAGATGAGTAGTCTGAGGTCCCCACCAGCCAGCTTGGGGGTTGGGGGGGTGCCCACAGGACAGCTGACCTGCCCTGGGTCAGGAGGGGTCCTTCGGGACAGCTGACCTGCCCTGGGTAAGGGAGGGATGTGGAGAGGCCATAGAGCAAAGTGGACAAATCATAACTTTATAAATTCAGAAAAGCCTGGGTTGGAATTCTGTTTCCCAAACTCACTGATGGAACTTAAATACGTCATCTAACGTTTCTAAACCTCGGTTTCCTGATTTATGAAATGAGCCTTGTAGAGCTGCTTTGAGGTTCAGCTGAGACAGTACATTGAGGAGCCAGCCCGGCGTCTGCACCCCCACCTGGAATTACCTTCTTCACCGTGTCTGTTTCCTCACCAGTAGGACGGACATGATCCTAACACCCAGCTCTTGGGTGCTTTTGAGGATGAAGTGAGTTTGTCCGTGGAAACTAGTTAGAGTATTTGCAAAGATAAGCATTAGCCGTCGTGCCTGTCAAGGTCTGCGCTGTAAGTGAGAGAAGACTCTGGCTACGGAATTTTCTGAACAGGTTCTCGTGGACTCACAAACACACATCAGTGACATGCGCAGTTGAGTGTTGTTCGGTGTGTTCAGAGTCGTGTGGCCAGCACCCTGATAGTGCGAGAGCATTTCCTCACCACCCACCCCCCCTCCCAAGGCTGTCCTGTCCTGGTCGCTGGCCCTCTCCCTCCCCCGGCCCCCGGCAGCCACGCCTCTGCTTTCTGTTCCTATGGATTTGCCTGTTCTGGACGCTTCCTATGAGGGGAATCATGCAGTCTGTGGCCTTTTGTGTGTGGCCTCTTTCACGTGGCACAGTGCTTTCAGGGTCCATCCACGTGGGAGCCTGTGCCAGGACACCATCCCATTTTATGGCCAAATAACCCCATTTTAAATGTTTTAAAAATCCCCTGACTCCATGGGTCTGTTCCACCAGCCTGCTTGCCCCCATCCACTGTGCCAAAAGCCAGAGAGTTCTTTCCCTGCTTTCTCTTTTCTTCCTGTAGTGACCGAGACGAAGTGTGGGCCTGGTCCGAACTGCCCCATGACGTCAGGAAGGTGTGACTCAGGCTCTTCTGCTCTGTGTTCTTAGCTTGAAGACAGGTGCAGTAGAAATCCCAGATTCACAGGGGTGTTGTTAAACTGAGTGATTTAACAAATCATTAAATCACATGAGATGGTGTTGGGTACGTTATAAACACCCTTCAAGTTAAATATTATATATCATATTCTGTTTTTTAATATAAATATATTGCATTACACATTATATCAGCATGCAGATATGGGCACTTCATCCTTAACATTATTTAATACTTCAATTTGTTATGAATCCAAGTGGCCAGATGGCTGAAGTCAAAAGTTTTCCTTATAATTTCATTCAGCACAAATTTATATTTGTACCAAGGATCTTAAAGGAGTTTAAATTCCTAGAGCATTGTCTTAGTCCCTAATGAAAGATTGACTTTCTTCTTTGAAACAGTCAGCAGAATTTTGGGGAGATACAGTCTTTCTCTTTCTCATTAAGCCAATACCAAGGTGGTAAACAGGTGGCAAAGAGTTAGCCTCGTGTTCGGCTGGTCCATCCTTTATATAGATTCACGGACGGCCTCAGCGTTGCCCAGAAAGAGAGAAACAGGTGGCTGTATGTGTCCCTGACATCTACACGGGTGGACGGCACTGATGCCTTGCTTTCTGTTCTGGTGGCATTTTCTTGCGCTTCCACAGAGGCCCAGTGGCAGAGAAGACGAGACCTCAGGCCAGTAAGAAAGGACAGAGACAGGGAACCCCCTTCCCCGGAGAATCCCTGGCGCTCTTTGCCCACTGTGGGTTCCCCAGGCTCATCTCTCAGTGCTCCCGACACCTGCCTGGTCCCATCCACTTTCCTCTCCTTCCAATCTGTGTCTGTAAATCCTCCGATTCATTTCTGCTGAGGTTCAAATGCTTGGTCATGACTTAAAATATTACCGGGGGGAAGGAAGGGGGGGGGCGACAGGGTTGTGAACCCTGACACAAAGCTACGTCTGAAGCTGGTTGGCAGAATTTCAGAAGGCAGCCAGGAGCTGGAGGGACAACCCTTTAAAGCTGCCCTGTACATGGCTGGCTCCCCGAGTCCACATCTGAGAGATTTCTAGAATATCTCGAATGCTTCCTTAGTATCTTAGTTTCCAGGTCTGACTGGAACAAGCGTGTCAGAAAGTATGAATAAAGGGGGAAATTAAGCACACCATGGTAAGGTGGGCACTGTTAACTGTTCCTAGCACTCAGTCCAGCTCTTGATAGAAAAAGTCCTAAAAATCACATTCCAAATGTGGGATCTGCATTGTCACTGTGCGTGGTCTGTCTCATTCACGTGGGATTTACATTATGCTGTGGGCAGTTCCTCGGCTTGGAAAAGGGCCATGTGAGGGACGGGCAGATCTGCAGCCATGGACCTGTCCCGTGGACCCAATTTACCACCCTGTCTGGGCTCAGCATCTGCTCAGTCATTACCAGGGAGTCAGGTCATTTGTATCTTGAAACCCTCCTCTTTGTTCTTTTTTTCTCTTCTCTTTCTTCTTGCAGCTTCGTGCCTGTGGACCAATCTCTCACCATAAAATGGGGTCAGTGTATTTCTGGCCAGAAGCTGTCACAGGGCTCTGTGCTCCTGCCCCTGAATGCTCAGGGACTCACATTCCCATTAAAGGAATTGGAAGAGAAATAAAAGCATTGGGTGCACAGTAGAAGATCCCTCACTCTGAGCTGAAATAATACTTTGTACAAGAGAAATGTCATATCCAAGTTTAGGATGGCCCTGGGAGCCCAGAGTTTCAGCAAGGGCAGGGAGGCTGACCGGACATGGAGCCACACAGCAGAATGTGGTGGGCAGGGGACAGAATGAGGGCTTGCTGAGAGGTCTTGCCAGGGGTAGGTGGTCATAATAAGCAACCACCACCCTTTGGAGGCTCATGTCTGAGAAAATCCCAGGGACATTCCTGGTGGCCTTTCTCTTCCGAGTGGGAGGCAGAAATTCGTGGGGACATTGCAGATGTCTGAAGGATCCTTTTCCTCACCAAAGAACGTGTTATTTGGTATTTTTAATAGCACCATCTGTCAGTGAGGGAAAAGCTCTGAGTTGCAATATTGATCTTGTCACTTTGGGGAACAGTTTGATATTTAGGATTATAAATAACATTTTCATTTGCCCTGTGATCATGTTCAGGCTGTGCTTGACATCTGAGCCCAAGAATATCATTTCTTATCAAATATGAAGATGTGTACTTTTCCTGAGGCTTGAATCCGGAATGTGAAATAATATTGACACGTATGATTTACTCGGAAACCTTAACGATTCAAAGGAGGTGTAAAATTTTTCTCTGTTTTAATTAAATAGAGGACAATGTGAGTTGACAGTAGCAATAACTGGCTAACGTTTATTAAGCCCTAACTTTGAGTCAGGTTAGAGTATCTGATTTAAGCTTTGCCACAGCCTAATAAGGAAAACCCCCCATTATTACCATGACCCAGGTCAGCAAACCAAAGTGGAGGAGGGTGCTCACTGCTCCTTGGCTACTGAGAGGCAGAGCTGGGATTTGAACCCAGGAAACCTGGCTCCAGAACCCATACTATGAGCCACACTGCTCGATTTATAGTTACACCTTTATGTGTATAGACTCTGTTTTTATTATGCTTTCAGTATCTTCAATATTTTATTTCACATGCTGATTTTTTTTTCTTCTCTTGATCTTTACAAAAATCCTTTAAAGTACATGGGACAAAGATTATTATCCACATCTTCCAAGTTAAAAACCTGAGGCCCAGAGATACTAAAGGATTTCCCCAACACCATATTTAGTTAACAGCAGACTCAGACTCGAATATAGATCGTCTCACTCAAATTCATTTATCTCTTTGATTTGAGTGACACAAAATTATTACCATTATTGTCATTATTGAAAGCTACTATGGTTACATTTAAAAGGTAAGATAAGCTGTCTGTTTCACTGGATAGTTGGGCTGATGAAAAGAGTATGTGCAGAAGTTTTAGCCAGGTCTTTGCTAACAAGCTCTGGAAGAATGTTTTCAATGACTGATTTTCTTTCTTTCTTCCTTCCTTCCTTCCTTTCTTTCTTTCTTTCTTTCTTTCCTTCTTTCTTTCTTTCTTTCTTTCTTTCTTTCTTTCTTTCTTTCTTTCTCTTTCTTTCTTCCTTTCTTTCTTTTTCTTTCTTTCTCTCTCTCTCTTTCTCTCTCTCTCTCTTTCCTTTCTTTCCTTCCTTCCTTCCTCCCTCCCTACCTCCCTCCCACCCTCCCACCCTCCCTTCTTCCTTTCCTTTCCTTTTCTTTCTTTCTTTCTTTCTACTTTTTTTTTTTTAATCCTTAGATTTTTTTTAATTTAAATTAAATTAGCCAATGTATAGTACATCATTAGTTTCAGATGTAGGGTGCAGTACTTCATCAGTTGCATATAACACTCAGTGCTCATCACACAGACTTTGTGAAGTTCCAGATACATCCATAGTGGTCCACCACTAACAGAGAGAAGCAGAGACCAAATTGACTACTGACTTTGTAGTTGTTAATCTCTGATAACACTAGCTTTAAGAGGCAAGTGTGTGTATGTGTGTGTGTGTGTGTGCGTGTGTGTGTATCCATCCATCCATCCACCTGGGCCATTGCATAAAAGCAGCCAGTGAACTTTTCTTCCAGCCATGATAGAGTAACTAACACAAACTTTCCCTCCTGGCATAAACAGCTCTAAGACTGGTCAAAAGTGAGGCAGCTGTTGAAAGGTATGGAACAACAGGCCTCACAAAGGCATAATCCTTGAGGGAAAGGAAGCATAGGGGGTGTGGCTCATGACCACCTGGCTCTCTGCCTATAGCGCTTTCCAGAGGGACAGGAAGGTAGATCTCCTCCCAGCTGTGGCCTCAATGACCTGAGATGGAGGAAGAAGAGATTTGAATTCTTGCCTAAGAAGCCAAAAATGTGTAGACCACTAGAATGAGGCCTTGCCATGGACTAAGTTCATGTCTGACAAAGGAAATACAAACCTGATACGATCAAAAAGATACATTGGTAATTTTCTTGCTGCCAGAACAAAACTCACTTATAAGTTAAGAACACCCTATCCACAGCATCCAGCATAAAAATTTGAAAACAATTTCTAGAGTTGAAAAAAAAATACAAATATGTGACCCATGATCAAGGAAAATAGCAGTTAATAGAAACAAGCCTTGAGATGACTTTGATGTTGGAATTTTCAGACAAGGACTTTAAAGAAGTTATTATGAATAGATTCAAGGTGGGGCGCCTCTCTGGCTCAGTCAGTAGAGCATGTGAATTAAGGGAAAACATGGTCATAATGAGTGAACAAAGCAACAATTGAACAGAGAAATTAAAAGCATAAAAAATTTAGAATTGAAAATATAATATGTAAAATAAAAATTCAGTGGGTGGACTTAAAATAGATCAAGAATGATAGAAGAAAAGCAAGTTGATTTAAAGACAGTTCAATAGTATTATCCAACCTGAGGAACAGATATAAAGAGGGGAAAATATAATAAACTGTGTCTTCATGACCAGCAGGACAGTATTCAAGTAGTCAAAAATACATGTAATTTGAGCCTCAAAAGGACATAAGAGAGAAAAAACAATTTTTAAAATGACTTGAAATTTCAATATTTGGTGCAAAAAAATTAAAATAATGATTTAAGAAGTTTAAGAAATCCCAAATGGGATAAAAACAAAGAGAGCCATTCCTATACTCCTGATGATCAAATTACTGAACATCTAAGATAGAGAAATCTTCAAAGCAATTTGAGGGAAAGACACATTCTATACAGAGAAACAGTGATTCAAGTAACGGTTGATTTCTTTCCAGAAGATGATAGAATAATATCTTAGAGTGTTGAAAGAAAAAGAATCCTTAACTTTGAATTCTGTATCAAGCAAAAATATCCTTCTACAATGAGGGTAAAACAGAGACATTGTCAGATAAGTGAAAACAGAGAGACTTACAAGACAACAGGTCTACACTACAGGATATATCTCAGGAACTTTTCAGGTTCGAGGAAAACGAGACCAGAAAATTATACTTGAAGGATGAAATGAGGAACACCAGAAATAATAAATATGTGAGTAAATATAAAGTACTGTGTGTGCTTTGTCTATTGATTTCTTTGAAAGATAACTGATTGCCAAATGTATGGAAATAATAGCATAAAGGATATGGAGTTAAATGGAGTGAAATTGTTATAAATTTCTTAATTTCTTATGTGAATTGGTAGAATATTGACTTTATGTACATGATGGTGAGGTAAGGATGCATACATGATTCCTAAAGGAACAACAAAAAATAATATAAAGAGGTATGCCAAAAAGCCAATAAAGACATTAAAAATGGAATACTAAAAATATTTGATCACCTCTAAAGAAAGTAGAAAAGAAGAAATAGAGAAGCAGAGAGTAAACAGGACACATGGAAATACCAGTAAAGTAAACACCAATAATTGCATTAAATGCAAATGGATTAAACACCCCAATTAAAAGATAAATATTATCATATTGGATTTTAAAGCATCAAGACCTAAATATCTACAAGGGATTCACTTTAAATACAGAGACACAAATACTTGAACATGAAAGAATGGTAAAAAAATACAGCATGAAAACAGTAAACATAAAATGTGGCTCTGTCTATACCGCTATCAGACAAGGTAGACTTCAAGACAAGGACTTCTGTTGAAGACAAAGACAGATATTTGATAGTAACAAAATTGGTAACTTGTCAGAAAGGCACAAACATAATAAATAGGTATGTATCTAGCAGCAAAGCTTTGAAATGCATGAAGCAAAAAACTGACAGAACCAGGACCAGTGGATAAGCCCACAAATTATTGGAGATACATCATCCCCTCTCAATAATCAATAAAAAAATTAAGCATAATTTCAGTAAATATGTAGGTCATCTTAATCTAATTGACATTTATAGACTATAGCCCAACAACCACATATACAGTCTTTTAAAGTGTAAGTAGAACTCACATTGTATGGAGCCATTATATGCCTAAAATGAAAATCAAAAGATTAAATCTTAGAGTATATTCTTTGTCCACAAGACAATTAAGTTAGAAATCAAAAACAATAAGATATTTGGAAAAAGTACAAAATGTTTAAAAAATAAATAATACTCTCTGAACCCATGGGTCAAAGAAAGTACAGAGATAAGTTAATAAATATTTTAACAATAAAAACACATATCAAAGCTTTTGGTACTTAGCTAACGTAGTGCTTGGTGAGAAATTTATACCTTTAAAGGTTTGTATTAGGAAAAAGGAAGATAAAGTCAATGATCTAAATCTCCTTCAAGAAATCAGAAAAAGAAATGCAAAATGAACCCTAAGTAGAAAGAGGGAAATATACAGAAAAAAATATAAAATATAAAATGGGCAAATAATAGAGACAACATATAAATGAGGAAGATTGATAATGCCAAAATGTCAGTTCTCTCCAGATCGATTTATGGGTTTAATACAAGCTCAGTGAAAGTTCCAACCAGGAAGTAGAAATTGACAAGCTGATTCTAAAACTTACATAGGAATTGCAGGGACCTAGCATAACTAAAACAAACTTGAAGAGGAAGTATATATTTTAAGGACTTCCACCACCTGTTTTTAACATTTACTATAAAGTGCAGAAATTGAGTGTGGTGTTAGCATAAGTGAAGACAAATGATCAGTGGAACCTATTTGTCCGGAACTAGACACACACACTTAACAACAAGTTGATTTTGGGTAAGGTGGGAAGGGCTGAATAAAATCATTGGGAAACTTGAACTTTAACCCCACCCTTTTACCTAAACAATAATGCATTTTAGATAGATGATATTCTTAACCATAAAAGCTGAAATGATGAAACATTCAGAAGAGAACAATGGGAAATACCATAGCTTTGTTTTTGATAAAGACTTCATAGGCAGGAATCAAAACACACTTACCATAAAAATTGATCAGTTGGACTTCATCAAAATAAAAATTGCTGCTCATCAAAAGACATTGTTTGAAAATGAATAGTTCAGTAACAGACTGAAAAACTTATACTCAGTTCCATGTATCTGACATGGGATTTGTACCCATTATTTAAAAATGCCTACAAATCAATCATCTAAAAATGGGTAAGAGATTTGAATAGGCCCTTTCCCAAAGGAGATATGTAAATGGCTGATACACACATGAAATGATGCTCAACATCATTAGTCATTAGGAAATGCCAGTTAAAACCATGTTGAGATACCATCTCATAACTTGCTAGAATGGCTATAATTAAAAAGATTGATAATACCATGCGGGTGGGGGTGGGGGAAATAGGTGAAGGGGATTAAGAGTACACTTATCATGATGAGTGCTGAGTAATGCATAAAATTATTGAATCATTATGTTGGTACACCTGAAACTAATATAGCACTGGTATGGTTAGTTATACTTCATTCAATTAAAAGAGTAGAATAGGGAGATACTTTTTTTCTGTGTCCTCTGAATCTAAGATGGAACCTGAAGTTCGTATTCCTTGTGTATATATATTGTTTTCTTTAGAGGTCTAGTTTTTCTCTGGGTAATTTATAAAATACCTTTTCAGTGTTAACAACTAATAAAACTATTCTATATATCTTAACATAGATCACTATCTATAGTTTTTACTAGTTCTTGCAATTATAGATGATTAATGCCTTCATTTGTTTATAAAAGTTTACTTCTGTAATCTCCTCGAATGCAAAACAAAATTTTAAAGATTGTGGAAGGACACAGACTCTCATACATTGTCGGTGGGAGTGTGCAGTGGGTACAACTACTTTGGATAACTGCTCGAAAGTTTCTTACAAAGCTAACTCTGTAGTTCCCAACTGCAATTGATTGTACTCTGTACTCTTAGGTTCTTTTTTTTTTTTTTTGTACTCTTAGGTTCTTACCCAAGAGCAGTGAAAACATAAATTCACAGAAAGACTTGTACAGGAATGTTTATGGCAGTCCAATCCATAATACCCCCAAACTGGAAAGAAACCAAATAACTTTCAACAGAATAATGGAAAAATAAATTGTGGTACATTCATACAGAGAACTCGTGAGAAGTAAGGAAGATTGCACTTTAATGCACATCGCATGCAGTGAGAGTGAATCTCAAACATGAATCTCACATCTAGATGGATAAAGCCAGACAAAAAAATCCATTATCATAATTCAGTGTATAAGAAGCTCAAGTCCAGTGAAAGCGATCAGAACAGTGGCTGCTGGGGTTGAGCGGGGGTGCAGTTGACTTGGAAGGGGAACCCCATGAAATTCTGGGGATGATGAAAATGTCCTGTATCTTAATTGGATTATAGGTATTGGATTATACGCATACACCCAAATAAGTGTATACATTTGTCAAAACTCAATTATATACTTAAGATCTGTGCATCTACTATATCTAAATTTCACCTCCACAGGGGAAAGAGTGGGCATGTGTCGATCTGTGCCTCCATTCTTCAGGTGTACCAGTGGTAAAGTGGCCTACTCCAATCCCAGAGCATAGTTAGGAACAGGGTCGCCGTGTGATTCACACATAAGAATCTGGAGTCCTCAGGGGGCTGTAGATTCATGGTGAGGCTGACAATGATCATTATCTGTTTTCGTTACTCTCTCAGATTCTGACATACATGCAGTGTTGGTGTTCATCCAGGAAAGCATTCGAGTAAAGGGTGGGTAGCTAGATGAGAAATGAAACTTTCTCTCTTGGAACATGTTAGCAAGAGACCATTTTCTGGTTTTGTGTGTCAAAGACAAGCATACCATTCTTTTCTGGAAACTAAATCAACTTCCTTTAGGGAAGCAGTTTTAGTTTGATAGAGAATGAAAAATATCAATTAACCTATTAATTAACCCAGAGAAACTATTAGCTGGGGAGATCATCAGATTGCTTTCTGAAAGATTACCTGACAACAGAGAATCCACACAAGTAATTGCCCCTGCAAGTATCCTGTGTTCTTCCCCTCTCTCTGAGATACTGGAAAACATTTAAATATCAAAGATTCTTAATTCTTTCTTGAATATTTTCTTCAGCTTGTATGAAGAGTTATTTGACTGTGTTTTAAGGATTTTGTTTTGTGGTGTCTTCGCAGCAGGGAGGAGGGGGCTTCTCCATGATTCCAGGCATTGGTCTCCTGCTTTAGAGCCTTTGGGGGGTCACGGCATGGGGCCGTCCACAGGTGCGTCCACGTATGACCCTACGTGTACACGCGGAATTTTATGTACGGTTTCAGAAGGTTTGTGGACCCCTGGAATTTTGTCTCGTATCCTCTAGGGGGTCCCTGTCATCTAGACTGAGAACTGGTTCTCATTTCTCACGCAGTGTCCTCTGGAGAAACCCAGCGGCCTACCCGCGTGGATGTGTGGAGGGCGGGGCTGCTGGGCGAGGGTGTGCGGGGCGCCAGGCAGCCTCATCTCACGAGTCTTTGAAAAAGGCATCGTTGGCTTCATTCTCATCCTGTGAATTCAAGTAGGAGACAAACGGATTTCTTCCCTCTTTCTGATCCTGTGTGGGAACTGCGGAGAAACGGGTGTTTCTCCTGAGTTAGAAAGAAATGCCTTTCCCAAAGATGAATTCAGTCAGCTTTATTGAATGGAAAACGGGTCTTGTCTGTCTCTAAATGCCTCTTCCCTGGTGGCTCCTACCTGGCAGAAAGAAAAATTGGTCTCTTGGCTGAAAGAAGGGTGTGTGCAGATGAAGGAAGGGAGATGAGTGAACAGGGGTGAAGACAGGAAGACGCAGGATGGCGGGGGCGGGGTGGGCACTGCGGGCTGGTGCCAGGCAGCATCTCAGTTGTAAGGGTCAAACTGGGGTGTTTACAGCACCAGGCCTGGGGGCGCTGAGGGGCAGCGTGGAACATGCCAGGATCCAGAAAGACAAGGCTCACGAACTGGGAAGACCCGTGGACACCACGTGACCAGCCTGGGCCTCAGTTTCTCCACAACAGAGTCAAGCTGCAGAAAGCAGAAAGCATTCCCCGGCAAAGCAGCCAAAAGAGGAGGACCCCGAGAGAGGTGGAAGGCACGTGCCCCAACTGTTTACTTCATAGGGAAAGCTCCGGGTGCTTTGGGGCAGAAGGTGCTCTGGAAATGGTGGGAGAGAGGGTACTCAGGGAAGGAGCAGAGGCGTGAGGCCATGACAAAGCTGACCAGCTTCCAGGCTGAGGAGACAAGAAGCCTCTGCGGGTTTCACAGGGGTGGGACACGAGGCGGTGGTGTTGGGGTTAGAATAAGAATGAGAATGCTGGTGGAGTAAAATTCACAGAAGTCGACGCGGGCAGTGCACTGTCTCTGGTAAAAATGGGGATGCTCAGTTCGTGGGTTTATTGGCTATGGGCCATTGCAGGGCAAGCACATTTATCTACTTCAGCTAAATGGAAAATCAAGACCTTTGTGGTTCATGGTCACATGTGCTTGGGTGTGTGTGAGTGTGGTGGAGATGGAGGAAGAATGTTTGAGGTAAAGCTAATCCTTGGTAAAAATCTCTTCCCTTCAGTGGCCGAGTGGGGCTGGGGACGGACGTCTACCCAGGAAGGGAGGGGCACCAGTCCCCCATCTTCCTGAGGACTGCGGGTGTGTGTTCCATACAAAGCCTGCCTGCTGACCCTTAGACGGATCTGTCCTGCTTTAAATTCTCCATATGCAGTGTACCTTCTTATTTCGCACACCTGGACAGACTTCTCCCCTGTGAACCCCATCTACCTTCCCACCCAGCATGCAGGCCGCTGTTCCTATCAATGGCATATGAACAAATTTCATGGAAATCACCCCTGATCAATCATTGCTATCTCCTCAAAGCAGGAGAATTTTTAGTGTTGAAGGGTTATGCCAGATCAAAAAAACAAAAATCACGTGAAAGAAAGACTTACTAGCTTTATGCCCAAGAACGTCCAGTAGGGTGGGTGGTAAGACAAACCATCCAAAGCCAGGGGGAGTGGTGTGGCCCATTTCACCGTCTCTCGCGCAGACTCAGTGGGAACTACCATCTCAAGTGTCCCGGAGCCCCACCTGCCCCCAGACATAATTATAAAAACCTTAATTCCTGGCAAAAGGCTGCCTGGTAGCTCACTGAGAAGCACCCCCTTTTGTTTAAGAGGATTTTAGTCTGCCCGATTCAAAATAAAATGGAAATAAAATAAAAATTTTGAATGTCTCTGGTAAGAAGCCAGGTTGAAAGGTGATGGAGGAGTAACTGGGGGGAGCACAGGGTGAAGGGGCTGTTTGGGGTAATTAGTAAAATAATCTCCAACACCCTGTGCAAATAAACCCGTGCGTACCAAGTAAATATATATATACGTATATATGAGTGGAATTACATGCCATAAGCCATTAATAAAGATGAAGATCATGACGGTGAAGATGATGATGGCGATGATGACTTGCTGTTTCTAAAGAACAGTGTTCCAGCTCGATGAATAGATTATCTAATTTATTCAGTACGACAGTCATTCCCAGCAGCTGTCCCCTGTCAGCTTGCTGTAGTCGAAGAATCAGGTGCTTGGAGAGGTTGACCAGATGACCCGGGATGATGGTGTTTGCCTTCACCTGCACCTGGTCTAACCATGGTGCCCGTCGAGCTGTATCTGTGCCCCGACCTCTCTGGATGTGCAAGACTCCTTTTAAATGGTTGTTTGCTTTGTACTGTCACAAAGCTGCCACAGCTGAAGAATCTCATTTCAACTCTGGGTATTGTGGGTGTAATTAGAGGTAGGTTTATTAATCTACTGGCTGAGTTTATAATTTAAAATCTGGGATGTGATGGCAGATGTCATTGCCCATCATGAATTTTGGTGGCTTGTGCTGAGCTTCTAAGAAAAATCTAAGCAGGAAGCCCGAGGTCCAAGGATGTGACCGCACAGTCTTAATTACCCAAGATGCTTCCCTTGGTCATTTTGGGGGGGGTTCCAAGGATGGACACCGTGCTTGTCTTGGTGTGTGTTGGCAGAAGGGCACAATTAGAGGACCCAGGAGCACAGAGAATAGGGGAAACTAATCATATCTTTACTGGGTTAGGAATTAAACAAAAATAAGAGCTGCAGTGAGGGAAAGAACATAAATCACATTTTATTGAGTGCAAGGGTGCAAGTGTGTCTGAGGCAAGGTTCTACAGGAAGATTCAGGATGGGAACAGGAGGGTGTTGAAAGCTAATGAGAGAGGAAGAGAGGAGTAAGTGTAGGAGGAATTCATTATTAAGGAAAAGGAAACAGGTCATTGCCAATCTAAAGAAAAGGAGAGTGACTAAGAGAACCATATGGACCAAAAAATGCAAGGTGTATGAAGATTCCTGATGGTACCAACACGTGAGTAAATTCTGTGCTCGAAGTTTGCTGAAGGCAGCTGGTCTGTTGAGGTGGGAGGGAGGCTTGTCAGGGTACGGGACGGGGGGGGAAGACCAGAGGAAGACAGATGAGGGGGTGCAGCTGAAGCCCAAGTGAGCTCCTTCCCCACCCCCCACATTAGAAAAAAGAGCTGACGGCCGTATTCTGGAAATTGAAATCCATTTTCTTAGGGGCAGTGTGAAACACTAAAGGGTTTTATGGTCATGCCAGAGCCCAGAGCAGATAGTTCGACAATTAGAACTATTTGGAGGTTGACAAGGCAGTAGGCTTAGATGAATTCTATCCCAAAAGTGGGGAGACAAAGAGCCAATGAAATGTGAGATTTGGAAAGGTGGAGACACCCGCCCAGGACTGGGGGGGCAGAGGAGGAACAGCCCTGAGCGCGGAGGTGCAGGCTGAGCAGGGGAGACTCACCTCACTGCCTCTGGCCCCGGGGAAGTGTCCCGCTCACCCTTTCCCCTTCTTGTCTTCAGCTTCCCTCCTACTCGTGCATGGCTGTCCTGTCCCTTCATAGAACAGAAACTAGGTGTTTCCAGAATTTTTATGTCCCAGTACTTGAAAATTCTTTGGTTTCATGATGCCTTTACACTTAAGATACAACATGATACAGTCGATGCTTACAGTAATAGGAAAAAATGACTTTCAGGTAAATTACAACCCTTGGTTTCTACACCCCATGAAAGCTTTGCCATCCTCACTCCGCCATGTTTGTTTCACCACCTGAAAATCGGAACAGTATTACCCGATCTCTTTACCAGTCTTCCCAAGGACCACCCAAGATAAATATATGAAAACATACTGAGAGAAACACACAATGCTTTATAACCTCCAGTGTTATTTTGGTAAGGATCAAGAAAAACCGTCATTGTGTCTGAAATGTTAAGAGTTGATAAAGGAAAGATATATTCTGCTGTAGACTCTGACATAATATAATTAAAGTCTGACTAAAAGGAGAGAAATCACTTCCTGATGAATTATGAGGCCCAATTTATGGAATAAATTATTGGACTAGTTTTTTAAAAGTCCAATAGTGGTTATAATTTATCTTGATTAGTAGAAAGGTTTCATAAAATGTAGCACGCAGCACATTGATCCGCTCAGTGAACAAGCCGTGTGGGGCGCTCTGCACAAGCCAGATATCCCTTGCTCTGCAGAGGGCAGCTTGGCAGCTCAGCGTGTTCCATCACAGTCGTGGGACAGAACGAGAGCTGAATGTTATAATGGAAAATGATCAGTCTGCATGACTGGTGCAGAGAAATGAGCATGACATTTGAAAACACATTTCCTCCAAAGATCTTGAAAGATCTCCGAACCAGAGCTCACCCACACATCTCTATTCCCCAAATTATAAAGCAAATCATCACTGATTTGGGGTTTGGCCCCCAGTGGCTTTGCCTTCCCACGCTCCTGTGTTCAGTTTTCCTTTCTGCTCAGGCTGTAAGCAAATAAGCAGCATGACACTGTGAGACTGTCATATCGTGGTAACCCCCTGTTAGAGGCATCTCTGCGGAAAGAAGAGAAAATTAGAATCTGGATTCTCAGTGGGTTGCTCTTGATTAACACCCACCAACCTCCGATCAGTCACTGGGTGCAGTCACTTGGCTGTCAGCCTCAGGTTAGGGGGCAGGTGTTCAGAAAAGTTCCATCTGGAGCTGCCACTATATCCCTTCTCAGCTCATGTCAGGGAGGCCAAGTGTATTTAGGCAATGCTGAGCTTCAGACTGAGGGAATGGAATATCCCTCTGCTCTTGAACAGAATAGACCTGAAGACATTCTTGCCCCTCTTTTTTGGCTGGGGGTATTTAATTGTGACTTTATTTTATATTTTCTTTACTGCAAGGGCAAATAAGCACCCTCGGCACATATTTTTTCGACATTCGAGGGGAGGGTATTTTTTTCCAGTTTTATTGAGAAATAATTGACACATATCACTGTGTATGTTTAAGGCATAGAGCATGATGGTTTGATTTACTATATTGTGAAGTGGCTATCACCTTGGGTTCAGCCAACATCCATCATGTTACATAGATAAAATATACAGAAAAGAAAGAAGAAAACAAAATTCTCCTGTGAAGAGAACATTTAGAATCTACTCTCTTAACCACTGTCCCGTATGCCATCCAGGAGTGTTAGCTGCAGTCATCATGTACTCATCCCTAGTACTCATGTGTCTTCTACCTGGAAACGGTCACCTCTGCCCACCTTCCCGCATGTGTCAGTAAGGTGGTGGTTATGGCCCTTTCGGATGACCTTGCCCTTTCGGATGACCCCTCTGTATTGGCACCTGGCCAGCCCCCTCCCAGCCGCCCCTGTCCCGACAGCACTGTCACCTGCCCTCGGGCTTACGTGACTACTGTGACGTGGGCTCTGTCTGTCCTCTGAAGGCACATCTCCCATTTAGAATACTCAAATCCAACACACTGTGCAGATGGAGAAGTCAAATAAGGGACAGGTGGTAATTTCAGGCATCTAGGTAAGAAAGTCACACATGGAGGAGTAGCTTGCATGTGTAAGTAGAGTAATGGCAAAGCGGTAATGATCTCCCGTGGCTGCCACTGGTTAGAAGAGGTCCTTGATGTCCACCCAGTTCATTTGTTTTCATGAATTTTAGCTTTTCCTCTCCTTTGTTCCCAAGAACAAATATGAAAGGGCGAATCCCTTGACATATTTTCTAGGTGTCATTTCCTAGTGTGGTGGTCTTAAAGGCTGAGGAGCCAAAGGTATTATTGACAATTGGATGTATTATTGGGCAGAAAGGGCACTAAGACCAAGAATGGGTTGGAAAGGTGTTGACAGGTGGGATGATTTGCAGGAAAGAGGTGTCCCACTTTGGGCCCTTGTCTGGATGGCCCCTCCAGCTTCTACAGAAAGGCAGCTCGTGTTTTAGGGAAATACAGTGAAACAGCAAATTCAATGTGCAGTGGCTTTAACACAGATCTTGTCTTATTCTCATAAGAGTGCAGTTTCTGTCTTTATCTGCCTGTTTGAGAGATGGGAAAATGGAGGCTCAGCAAGATTGATGCCACCCACCCCAAATTGCAGAGCTAATTCATCGCAGAACTGGACTCGTGCTTGAGATCCAGTAGAAAGAGAACATGTTAGGGAAGTGGACTTCGTTATAGGATTGTGTGCGCTTTACCTCTTATTTTAAATTTTTTTTATCATGCTTTACAAGATAGAGCGAAGGCTACAAATATGTCGTATAAGGACAATGCAAAAGGAATAGACTCATAGTTTTGTGCATTTTGAACCTCACTTAGTAAATACTCAAAAAAAGTGTTTGATGATGCCCATTCCCTCAAAGTACATAAAATGGGGCCCATAGTTCAGAAGTGGATAGATATTCTGCTATAGCAAAACATGTGTATTCCTTAAAAAATCACCACATAATGCAGAATCACACCATAAAAACTGCAGGGTTTATGGGGAAAATGGGGCTATGGACAAAACACATAAAGAAAAGTCAGGTGCCTTGTGGAGATGTTAGCACAGTTTTATTTGTGTTCAGGGGTTAAGAACCACATACGAACTACGATACTTATGGCACTTTGCCTTGAACTAGACCTGGAGTTTGGATGGCGGTAACTGCTGCATGTGAGGATGAGTGTGTGCATGCGTGTTCCTAAAGCTCAACTCAGCTGCACACATTCACCTAGGGTCCCTAGCAAACCAAGGCACGCATAAGCAAACACAGAATTAGTGGTATGCTTATATTGTTCCTTAATATATCAACGGCATTCAAACAAAGTCACGTTTTCAAAACAAGCATTTTAACAGAACTGATGGCACCTAGGTCCTCCCTCTGAGGAGTTTACGATCCTGTTCAGAATAAAATGTGGATAAATAAGAAATTACTAAATGCCAAACTGAATGCATGTGTGTCTTGGAAAGGGAGGGGGGCGCCTGGGTAGCTCAGTCAGTTAAGCGTCCGACTTCAGCTTGGGTCCCGATCTCAGGGTCCTGAGGTCCAGGCTCTGTGCTCAGTGGGACATCTGCTTCTCCCTGCCCCGCCCCCCCAGCTCATGCTGGCTCTCTGTCTTTCTGTCTCTCTCAAATAAATTTTTAAAAATCTTTTAAATAAAAGGAAAGGGAGGGGTTAGTGAGGCAGTCAGGGAAGTGTTCTTGCAGGAGGTGTTGAAGAAACGCTCTAAGCAGAGTCACAGGAGTAGAGGGAAACACGTGGGAGGGACAGGGGGAGATGGGCTCAGGACCAAATGGGAAATAAGGTCAAGTAAGTGGTTTTGCGCAGAAGCCAGAGTGGCCACGGGGAACAGTGATGGGCATCTCAATAAGAGAGGTTTTTGGAAGTTTGGGTAGACCAGGAGTCTGCGACACAGACTGGGAATGAATGTTTACAGACCTCAGGCCACCGTTCTGTCCCTTTCAGTCCCCCGTCTTCTTTCTCGCTCAGCAGCGTTCCCTGAGTTCCCGTAAGGGCCACTGTCAGCAGCTGAGGTTGCACCTGTGAACACAGGAGGCAAAATATCTGCCCTAAGGAGTGTGTGTCCTAGTAGAGGAAGCAGCAGCGGAGTAAGGAAATGACAAGGGTCCAAGTAGAAATAGGGCTTGGAGTCAACGAAGTGGATACAGGGATAGGGAACGATGGGTTTGTGTGGGAAGGTGGCTCTTCCCGAGAGGGTGGCCAGAGATCTCCTCTGTAGGGAATCAGCACGCGAATACTGATGTGGCCTGTGTAGGGTGGGGAGCAGGTCTGGAAAAGTTGGTCCAGGCAGAGGAGATGGCAAGCATAGAGATGCTGAGTCTTGGGGAGGCCGCCTAGCGGGCTGGGGTAGCAGGCTGGAGTGGAGGAGCAGGGCGGGGGGAGCAGCAGGGGGAGAGGATGTGGGACTATAGCAGCGACCCTATAGGGGCCTCAGTCCATGCTTAGGAGTTCTGGTTGTGCTCTAATTTTGAGCAGAGTGTGTCATGATCTGATTCACCTTTTTTTAAAAGTTCATTTTGTTTGTGTGTGGAGCATAGTCTTTCATGGATAAAAGTGGAATCACAAAGACCAGGTAGGGGCAAGGGGATGGTAGGTTGGGCCAGGGTAGTAGATACAAGCATGGTCAAAAAACGGGGGGCAGGAGGGAGGGCGAGAGGAAGGCAGGCAGGAAGGATGGAAGGAAGGAAAAGAGACAGTTGGATCCCAGATATGTTTGATACTAGAATCTTCAGACCGAAGCCCAAGATTGGGTGTGAACTATGAAAATATAAAGTGAGGATAACTGAAGCCCCCTCCCTGCCCAGCCCCCGGGGTAGATGAAGGTGCAGAGTCCTGCTATGGGGACCGCCGTGAGAAGGGGAGTGTTAGGGGCTCGGTCATCCCCTCAGAATTGAAGCCCTAGCCCCAGGACTTCAGGAAGTGACTGGATTTGGGGATGGAGTCTTTCAAGAGATGATGTAGTTAGGCAAGACCATTAAGGGGCCCTGACCTGATCAGAATGGTGTGCTTATGAGGAGAAATTTGGACACACAACGAGCCAACATGTCTGCACTCCAACAGAGGCAAGACCCTGAGGACACAGTCTGGTCTGAGAATCCGTTCACCACTGAGGACACATAGCCAGGCCCTACAGCATTGTTGACTGCACAGTACTTCAGTTCTATAAGGCCTCTGTTCCCATTTGGGAAGGAGTCGAGCAAACACAGAGACTTACTTAAGGAAAATAATCACCATGTCAATAACCAACACAACAGCAAGTCTAGAATAAGAAACCTATCCCTCTGCCTTTCTAGCGGTTCTTGTCTGTTATGGGGGAAAGTCACCTGGAAGAATGAAAATGGAAGAACAAAAGGGAAAAGAGGTCACAGAAACTTCAGTGTGACACACACTGGGTCTAGTCGAGGGAGGGGAGATCAGCTCATGAGCAGATCAGTATACGTTTCTCTTACCAGGATAAAGTCATCACCTTCAAGGTCAAGATTAGGAAGCTGGTCAGAACAGGTTCCATTCTTTTTATATATGAGCAATTTTTAATCCCACAGCTGTTTGGGGAAAAAAAATCTGAGTAATCATCACCTCAATGATGGAAGCTAGATCAACCTCCCACAAGTTTGCACCTTGAGAAGATTGGATGGAAGGAAATACACAGCGATGTGAGCTCGCATGACATTTTGATGAATGGTCTTCCACTTGAACTGGATGCTTCATTAATTCCTGTCTACACATCTGTTTCTGCACTTCTTCCTACAGCACTTTCCCCATGCTAGCCTCAGACCCAGTACTTACGGCTTTCCAAACATCCCCCCCCATTATATTCTTTTTTTGAAGGTCTGCGGGGATTGGTATGAAGGGGAATGCTATAAATACAAAGAAAATAACTCACATGGCCAGGTAGAGCTCCCAAGAGGCCCTGCTCTTTGACACAATTAAGCCTCATTAAGGTTATGTTGTGCTGAAAAGTGGCCTTCTCAAGGAGTGTGAGATGTGCATTTTATTTAACTATATTTACACTGAGTTCAACTATTCCACAGTCTCATTATGTATAATGCATTTACTAATGAAGAAATCAAAACATGACATGCATAAAATTCGTAGCACAGTTTTCAAACTCTGGTGGTACAGAGAAGCTCCCTTTAGGTCAGAATGCAGAGTTCATGCATGTCACATGGTCGTTAAGAACATTGGCTTCAAAGTCACAAAGATCTGGGCTTAATCCTTGTTCGACCTCTAACTAGCTGTTACTTGGGACAAGTTATCTCTCTTCCTAAGCCTGTTTCCATTTGAAAAATGGGAAATAACAAAATCTCTCTAGTAGGGTTTTAATGAAGATGAAAATTGTATTACCCAAAGCTTAACATGCTGCCTGGCATAGAATGAGGAGGGCCCAGAGTGGTTGCTGTGTTGGGGGTGCTGCTGATGTGAACAGGATGAAGATGATGGTGATGGTGATGATCATGGTGCTGGTGGTGCTGGTGATGATGATTGTCATAATGACAATGATGATGATGGTGATGATGATGATGGTGTTGATGATGATGATCATGATATTTAACTGAACACATTTTCTCTGAAATGAAATACAGTGTTGCCTTTTCAGATCATCAGGCAAAGAAGGCCCCTTAGGACATGTCCCAGCTTTGGCTTGTGCCACTCAAGTCCTTGGTATGCTTCCTAATAAGAAATGGAACTTACATGAATTGGTTTTACTGAAATGCACCATTTAATATTCCCTCACATATTCTAAGCTCAAAAAATACAGATGTAGACAATTGTATTATAACTTTTAGTAAATTTGTGCAATCATAATATTCAATATTACTGTATCATAGATTGTATTAGCACGTATTAAAAACACTGTAAATGAGAGACACCTGGGTGGCTCAGCTGGTTGAGCATCTGACTCTTGGTTTCAGCTCAGGTCATGATCTCAGGGTCCTGGGATCAAGCCCCGTGTCAGGCTGGAGCCAGCTTAAGATTCTCTCTCTCCCTCTCCCACTGTCCCTTCCCCCACTTGTGCACGCTCTCTCTCTCCCTCTCTCAAAAAACAAAAACAAAGCAAAACAAATAAACCTGTAAATGAGAATGTAACCAACTTATAAACAATAAGCTTAAAATTATTGTTGTGGCCAGGGAACTTTCTTGGACCAGAAAAGGGAGATAAGGAAAACAAAAATATTTCATTCTCTTACAGTATATTTCTTAGGCTTTATTGTATTTTTTTTTTTTTAAAGATTTTATTTATTTATTTGAGAGAGAGAGAATGAGAGAGAGCACATGAGAGGGGGGAGGGTCAGAGGGAGAAGCAGACTCCCTGCCGAGCAGGGAGCCCGATGCGGGACTCGATCCAGGGACTCCAGGATCATGACCTGAGCCGAAGGCAGTCGTTTAACCAACTGAGCCACCCAGGCGCCCAGGCTTTATTGTATTTTATTTTGGTCTTATGCTTAACAAGAGATAAGACAAGATAATGGGGAAAAACAGAGTTCTCTAAAAGTGCAACATTATCCGATGGCATGGTCGAGAGGTTAGTATCTGTAACTGCCAAACCATGAAGAGAAGTGACAGACTTGTGCTCTGTACCCCATGCCATGCGTGTGGGTAGCTGGCTAGGATGAGGTCTCAGGAGAGAGGATGCTCTCGTTCCTCCCTGAGATTCTGGGCTGATTCACTAAACAGGCCCTGACTTGGATCCCCTCAACAGTGCTTGTGGGTTGAGTGAATGAATGTGTAAAAAAGAAAAACAAATGAAGCAATCTTAGGAATGCCCTCAATACAGGGAAGTCCTTGAAATCAATCCATCCTTTTGAGGATCTTGGAAGAATCAAGGTCTTATTCACCAAGGCTCAGGTTCTGGAAGAAGAAACAAGGAAGGTTATTTGTCCCCTCTGAACAAACCTGGTCACAGATGTGTTTGCCAGTGAGACCATTGGTTAACCAACCGCACTTGCTAGGTTTTCTGCTCAGGACCACTCACCCTGGGAGGCTGGGCAAATCACTCAGCAGAGTGGAGCCTGATTTCAGTCACAAGTTCTCAAAGTTCTCTGGGCTACCTGTGACATTTTAAGGAGGTCTAGAAAGTGAAAACTGTCATCATAATAAATCTAATATTTTATTTGCCTTCTTCACTTCTATTCTTTCATGAATATGAAAAAGTCATCAATTTTAGAGTCTGCATTGCAACTAACCTTGTTAAGTTTTGATGCCGTTTCAAAGAAGAGTGTCTGCAATTATCTAAAAAGGCAATTAAAATATCCCCCTTTTCCAACTACATGTGTGTGAGGTCTTATTTCCTTCATATACTTAAACTGAAGGAACATGTTGTAAAGAATTGAAGGCAGAGGTCAGGATCCAGTGTTCTTTTATAAAGGCACATATTATTGAGGTTTGCAAAAATTTAAAACAATGCCAATCTACTAACTTATTCTTTTGGAAGATATAGTTATTTTTCATATGTTAATTATATTAACACATAATGGGTTCTTTTAAATAAACTAATGTATAGGTGTACTTAAAATGTCTTATTTAATGTTTTATTTTTATATATTACATTATAATATTATATACACACACACACACACACACACACACACACACACACACATATATATCCCACATAAACAAAAGCTCTTTGAAGTTCTCAGTAACTTCTAAAAGTGTGGAGGTCCTGAGCAGAAAATATTTGAAAGTCACTGGATTAGATTATCCAGTCAAAAATCCTCTTCAGGCCCAAAACTTTTGGTTCTAAAACATGCCCAGCCCTCGCTGTGTTCTGTGAGGACCAGCAGTGAGTGTCCTTGCCCTCAGCGTCGCCTGGACCTTGTGGAGAGACAGCTATCTCCATGAAGGGGTCAATTAGACAGCCCAGCACCAAGGACTCAGTTGTGGGGCTCAGACAAGGGGACTGTGGGAAGTAGGGTTTGGAGAAGGCGGCTTCTCCTTTGACCTTGGTTACTTTCTCTGTGATGACACACTGTGCTCTCAATAGGGCATGTTCCATAGAATGCTTCTGGGCTTTATTAAGAAACTTTTTATTGAAACCAAGTATTATCTCAATAACCAAATTTTAAACTCACAACGCTGGACCTAGTGATGTGAATGAGCTACGTGAGAGCTTTTAAAATTGCCCTGTTTGTTGATTGTTTTGACACAAGATTGGTTGTGTGGCTAGACAAGGCCAACTGGAAGATGAAAAGGCCTCGGGAGGGCGCCTGGGTGGCTCAGTTGGTTAAGCGACTGCCTTCGGCTCAGGTCATGATCCTGGAGTCCCTGGATCGAGTCCTGCATCGGGCTCCCTGCTCGGCGGGGAGTCTGCTTCTCCCTCTTACCCTCCCCCCTCTCATGTGCTCTCTCTCTCTCTCTCATTCTCTCTCTCAAATAAATAAATTAAAAAAAAAAAAAAAAGAGAAGGCCTCGGGACCCTGAGCAAACCCCCTATTATGTAACTCTTCAAAAAAAAATCTGTAATATTGAAATGTTACCTGTCACTTTTAAATCCCCTATCGTGGGCCTTGTGCTCTATAAGACACTTTGTGTAGGTTATTGATTTAGTCCTCAAAGATGCTCCCTAAGATGACAGTTGTGATCCTTGTGCTATAAATGGGGGACTAAGTGTTAGTGGACCAGGTGGTGGCCAAACCACGCAGCTGCTAAGTGGGGAGCCTGGTGCTTCCTCCGGCTGTCTGATTCTAAGCTCGTGACTTTTCCCTACACTAAATTTTCAGTGGTCAGCTCGTGGAGTTTCTGGGATGATTGAAGAAGCAGATTGCAATGTGCGCATAGTAGGTGCTGGGCACATAGTAGGTGCTCAGTTGGTCTTAGTTCGCCGGCTCTGCCCAGCTCCTGGGTCACGTACTTTGTAGAATCAGTGTGTGGTCAGAGCAGGGTTAGCCCCATAGGACCCAGGAGAACAAGTCTGTCCTCGGAAGGTTCCTGCTCTCGGCCGTGCTCAGTGGGCGTTTGCTGGTTAGTCTGCTGGTGTGGCATTGCAGTTAACCATCCCTGTGTTCATGGACAAATCCCTCAATTTTTCTGGGCTTTGACTTTCTTTTCTCTAAAAGAAGGAATTTGGGCAAAGGTACCTTAAGACCTATATAGTCTATTCAAATCTACATTGTACTGTTGCTCATTTTTTTTTAAACAAACTTAGTAGTTCCAAGAAATAATGGAGTTTTAGGATTTGAATGTTTATCCCAGATCCTAGAAGTACCAATTGGAAATCTGCATCACAATTAAGGAAATGTGATATTTTAGAAAAACAGCAAAATATATCTGTTCTTCATCACAATTCCTCGGCATCTGGTATAAAATTGATGCTATAAAAAGGACTTTCTTCTTCCAGTGTTAAACCCTAAATAATGAGAAATAATACAAAGGAAATATCTGTCCTCCAGTGAGTAGAGAGAAGGACTGTCCTGACTGCCATTGTTTGAAACGGTGGGCTGACCACAAAGACTTGCATTTTGTGCTGCTTTTCACGATGAAGTAATTCTCCTCTTCCCTGCAGACTAAATTCGGCGTGTTGGAAGAGGGACGTGGTTCTGTGCTCACGTTGTTAGCTTCCCTCCTCAGCCGTGTTACGTAACCCTATTAGGTGCGTCTGGTCCCGCTGCAAGCGCGTGGAAGGCTGTGGCTCGTCACCCAGTTCTGCAGCCTGAGCTACTTTTGTCCCTCTGACGGTGCCCGGGTGCTGCTGGAATCCTGTCTTACGGCAACATAGAAAATCTGATCATTGCTGTTTACGAACCGATAATATAGGAAAAACCAATCTGAATAGAGAGAAGGAAACAAGTCACTTCCCTTAAGGAAAGCAGAGCGCAGCCTATGTAGGCTATGGAGTAACAGCTCAGAACCACAGCATCTAGAAGCTGGTGGGGGCCAGAGCACCATGCACGGCTGTCCTTCCAAGTACCTGCAGGGGAATGGCTTGTCCACCTGCCCAGTCCCCCAGAGGCTGTGCAGGTTTTAGTCTGAAAAGTCTAGTACGTTCAGGGCCCGAGGCACATGAGGTTTTTTCCTGAAAGAGGAAGGAGCTAAGACCCGGCTCCATGTGGTGAAGTCTGTACTAACCAAAAGGGGGAGTCAGATGAAGGTGTGCCCCTGCGGGAGAGGAGGTGGTTTGCCCTCTGGAAACAAGGGTACAGGTGCCCCCACTCTAGGCGAGCCTGATGAGGAATCCCACCCCGCCCCAGAGCTCAGCCCCACCCCGAGGTACACAACCTGGGGCCTTTCGGTCCTTCAGCCCATGTGTGTCCTTCTGCCCACAAGACCCCTGGCCCATGTGGATCAACTCTCCTTTTATTGAAAACCTCCCTTTCCAAAGGAAAGGGGACTTAGGAAATCAGGTGGAAAAGATCTACTGCAATCCTAATGAGTTCTGATTAAGGACTGGATTCATGTTCAACACTGCAAGCTCTTTCATGGGAAGATTCCAGGGTCCCAAGGATATCTGCTTCTGTCATTCCAGCTCAGCAGACTTTGTGTCTTCACCAATCAGAGGGAAGACATTCAGAAGCTGAAGCTCCAGAAATAGGCCATGTAAATCGCCTATGTATTTTGTTTCTATCAAGTTTAAGTATTCAACAGCACTCCACTTACTTGTCAATCCAGACAGGTGCTAGGGCTGCCTCTTTCTGGGGTAGCAGTCTGGGAGGGGGCGAGGAGGTGGTTGTACCACTGCGGGGGGCAAGCAGAAAAAAATGTGTTGAAATTAGAACAGGTAGGTGTAGAATTCTAGTGTGATCCCGTATTACTCAGCATACAGAACAAGAGAGGAGAGCAAGAAGGGGGATGCAAGGGACAGCAGTGATCAGGAAGGCTCCAGAGAAGGCCCCAGAGTGGCTAGACCTTAGGATTTCAACAGCACACTCTCAGGTGCTGGAGGTAAGTCAGACAGGCTTTCCAATTTACAAGGAGTGCACCTGCTCAGTGGGGCCAGCAAGCGCCACGGCCCATCACTCAGAGAATGTACCTTCCTTGGCAATAATAAGAGGGTCACAGGGAAAGTCAGAGTCAGGGCTAGGCAAAAGACATCAGGCTGCCTCTCCCATAAAACGACACAAAATGTCTCAGACATTGGATCTGGAAGCCAAGTCAACATACCTTGAAGGAGAAAAAGTCCAGTGAAGTTGGACAATATGATTTAACAAGACCTGGAGGTATTTCTGTCTCCAGGATTCCCTGCCATATATTTGCTCTTGAGATTAACCTATTAACGAGATGCTTTGGACGAAGTCTGTCCCGAAGCCCTCAGGTTATATCAAAGGACTGCCAGAGTGGGTTTCCTGGTTGGAAGTTAAAAGTTCTCAAAATTCCTTCTACCTCCAGTATCTTGATATAATCTACATCTCCCAGGATAGATGATTAGCTTCTTGAGAGCAGGTACCCAGATTTATTCACCCACGAATCCCCGGCTGCTTCGCACAGTGTTTGAACAGAAGGGAATATCTCCATAAGTGTCCCCTGTCCTCTGCTAAGATAGGCCTGCGTGCTCCATCCGTCTTTGACAGGCCTTTCTCCTGATATTTACTTTTAATTAAATGGAATGTTCATCAAAGTAAAAAACATGCTTTGCTTAGTACATTACCTCAGACTACAGAGAATGCACCTCTGCTACTTCTTATGGCCCTTTGGGGACAGCTGTGAATTTAGTTTCTTATACTTTATTAGTGTAATTGAAAAGGACATTAATCTAAAGGGAGGCATTTTATACACTGCCTGGCTAAAAATTATACGAATGTGGTTTTCTCAGTAGTACGCCGGCTACTTAAATTTCACCTAAAGATTCACTGCTAAGCTCACAGCCTGCTTTTTCTTTTCTTCCTTGGAATTTGATTTTAGAGGTTCTGGGATCCCCAGAATTTCATTGACGTTCATTTCCAGAATCTCATTGTGGGTAAGCAGTGCAGGGGAGCTGGTCAGGAGTGTTATTGAGGAGAAATACACACAGGTGCTTAAAGTCCTTTGAAAGGGGCTTAGAGAAAGAACCCCAGAGAGATGAGAGATGGTCGTCGTGGTGACCCCCCCCGCCACTGGCGGTAAGGAGCCCATAGGTGCTCCTCTGGTGTCCCCATTGTCCCCATACTGCATGCATTCAGCCCCGAAACCCATCCCGCCCGCAGGCCTTCCGGGGTTTCAGGTGCATGGAGCTCCCAGAAATCCTACTTTGCAGGACAACTCTCTCCAAACCAGGAGCGCAGTGAGATTCATGTTCTCTTAAGCAAATGCACCGATTTGTTTTGTTCCCAGCAGAGGCTCTTCTACCATTTTCCTCAGGACTTTAGATATGTTTAACCTAACTTATGGAGAACATAGAAGAGCTTCATTGATCTGTGGACACAATAAGTCTTAGATGCTGCTCATCTCACGCTCTCTTTGTCCCCGGGATCTTTGGATCTGTATTGATTTGAGTCTGACCAATTGGAGATTCTCAATACTGGAGGGTCCGGCCTCTTTGCTCGGCCCTGCTCCCTGCCACTAGCTGTGCGATGTCCAGCAACAGAGTGGTGGAAGCAGAGCAGAGCAAGGGGAGCTCCAGATGTGCGGGACAGAGCTTCCAGTGGAGGATCAGGGCCCTCGGAGCCGTCCCCCCAAAGACAGTAGAGGTCAATGATGGATGCCAGCAAGCTGTCCATTCAGAGGCTTTTCTCTCCTCATTATGATGACCATGTGCTTTAAAATTGTCAAGTGGCAATTACCCATATTTTGAGACAGTGCTTTTATAACAAGCAAAATACAGTCTTATCCGTGGATAATTATCTCTGTAACAATACACCTTGTTATGTAAGATCACAAGATGAAAAGAGAACAGTTGTCTTGACATTCTGTGGCTTATTTGATTATGTCCACTTTTATGAATAAGCAGCATATTTCAAACTCCAATTCCAAAGTAAAATAGACACTTCGGTGTTTGGGGTCTTTGTTTTTGCTTTTAATGAATGAGAGCTTGAGGGGGAAATGGTTTGGTCCTTGGAATGATTTTTCTTGAAATGTAGCCAGGACGTCAGCCTGGCACAAGTGGAAAGACCTAGTTCTAGCAGCACTAACACTGAGGAGAAAAACTGCCCCATGGGAAATTGTTCTCGGGGTCTGCTGTTTGTCCCTGCCGTTCCTGCTCCTCTCCAGAGAGCCAGGAAGCCAGACAGCAAGAGTGTCTGGTTAAGAGTTTGCTGTGCCACGTGGTCATGGAAAGCATGAGCTGAGCGCTTGCTGGCCCCACTGACCTCAGGAGGTGGGGTGGTCTCTGCACTTGCTCTCTCCCCGGTTTAAAGAGGTCCTAGGTACTCAGGGTCCTCAACAGAAAACACACAGCTTGGTATTGACTCATCTCTAGGGACCTTTTCAACTGTAGAATTCTACAGTCCTTTCCTCTGGCCAAAACTTGCCAGTGTAAATTGGAAGCATTATTCCAAGTTTGTAAGTTCCAATGAGCATTTTGATGGGATTCCATGGTTCCTGTCATAACACTGTTCTCGGGGCGCCTGGGTGGCTCAGTCAGTTAAGCATCTGACTCTTGGTTTTAGCTCAGGTCATGATCTCAGGGTGGTGAGATCGAGCCTCGTGTCGGGCTGCATGCTCAGTGCAGAGTCTTCTTGTCCCCTCTCCCTCTGCTCGTCCCCCCCTTCTCTCTCTCTCATAAATAAAATCTTAAAAAAAATAATGACACTGTTCTCAAGTCATAGCATACCACGCTCTTTACACCTGTAAATATGGCAGCCAGTTTCCCCACAATGGTGTAGGAGCCATTTCTTGTACTGGTCTTGAGTACAAGTCAGATGCTTCTAAGGGTTTAGGCCCATCCACTCACCCCCTAACCCTCTGCATGGCCACTGACAACTCTGACCTCCAGACGGGGTAGGGTCCTTGGACTCCTGGCACCCAGAAGTGTTACACCCTAAATTTTAGCACTTAACTAAATTAGGGTTCTTTCATACACATAAGAAAAAGATTTAATTCTTTTTCAAGCATGCAAACTAAGATTTTTTTTCATGTCCTCAGGAACTAGTTATCAAAATCTGCAAATCTGTCTTGATTTTTACCTTACCTTCTCTTATAAGCATTTTAGTGCCTACATGTACATTAGGCCCCAAATGTGGCTCTGGGAAGTCATGGGAATAATTTTAAATATGAGTTCTGAAGTCACTGCTTTTCTTGTATTTCATTACAAAATTCAGGAATATTTTCTTTTTAATTAAAACTGAACCTTTTTAAAAAATCCACAACCCTTCACCTCCATCAGTCCTGCTGTGTTCTAGCACAATCGCAGATCCTTGAACTGCATTCATAGCAAACACGATCATCCTAGAGCCAGGGTCAGAGACAGCTACAGATGCCAAACTTGCTCTGCCCATATGCCTCAGGATCACTTGACCGCCCCCATGCACCTGCCCCTGGCACACTTTCTGCACAAGGCCAGCAGCTGTGTCTCCAGAAATGGAGATCTTAGAGGACAGACTCTACTGTGGTCCTCACACAAATAAGTTTCCTGCTTTTTTTCTAGAAGGCATTTGATTTGGATCATTCTGCCCTGAGCCATCTGTTTTGGGAATTGTTACAACTATAACTAAGTTAATTGCTCATTCATACTAAGTGTCAAAATTTCTAAAAATGATCAAGCTGGTAAGGCATCTCCCATGTTCCTTGCACATGATTTGGTCTGTGATCATGGCCATCCTTTCTCCCCCATCTCTCTGACCTAGTCCAGCTTCTCCACATTTAACAGATTAGAATTCAGAATGCAGTTTAGAAACTCAGGAATCCAGGCTCTTGTCCTGTGGCTCTTGTGTTTGAGATTCATAAGACCTTGCTAGTGCCTAGGAGGTATCTGTTTATCCTAGAATGGGGTCAGGATGGAAGTATGTGATGAGCACATCCAGGCTAACCTGGGAGTGATGATGCTTGTGGTGGTGGTGATCTTGCTAAAACAGTAAACCACTTTTATTGGTGGTATACCTATTTTGTTTCAAACTTACGAGTGTTATCTTAGAAATACATACTAACATCTCATCAGTAGTTATTATTCCCATTTTAGAAATAAGGCAACTTTGACTCAGTTGCTAACTGATTTTTCTCAGGATCACGCAGATAAACATGGCAAATCCCGAATCCAAATTTGGGTCTACCCGCTGCTAATGGGCCTTCTGCCTCTCCATAACCAGTGTCATCTAGAGTCCCAGTGGGGATGGAGTAGGTAAGTTTGAAGAAAGAAGGAAATTTCCCTTTTAATGGTTAGCATAGTATCAGTGAGGAAATCATATTGATGAGGTCAAGAATTAAACTGGACATGAGAGTATTATTCTGACCTCAGGGGTAAAGGAAGGTGAGTGCAGTGCAGCCTATACACGGCTTCAGGTGAGGAGGGACACAGAACAGGGCAGAGCCCTAGAGATACAGTCATTTTCACTACTTATGGTACATTTTTTCTATAAAGAATTAGTAAATAATGACCATTGTTCCCAGCAGAAATGTAGGGATAGGTGCCTACCAGCCTCTGGTCACAACACTTTCATCAGCTGATGGATACATAGCCTTCTTTTGTGCTTCTGTTGACAGACGCGTTATTGAATATCTGTTGTTCATTCATTCACGTTGACCTCACTCGAGGTCAACAGCACTATAACTCAACGTGAACAAAGCTTTTCTCGCACACGTATTTTCTCCCGAGGGTGCATCACTGCCTTCTTGTGCTGAGGAACACCGGACAGCACCCTGCACTATGTTTTGGGGCCATTTGAAACAGTGAAATCATCACCAAAAAAGAAAAAAACATGAAAAATGTGGCACTAAATGTGTCCATCCTGCAAATTCTCAGAATTCATCTGAACTGTTAAAAAAACCAGACTATACGTAATAACCATTCACAGACAGATACATGGAGCACTTACCTTGTAAGAGCCATTGTTCCTTTAGTTGAATGAGTGAAATAAAAAAGGTGGAAAAGGGGAAAGGAGTCCTCTCTGTCCCTGTGCAGCAGTTCCAAACGTCCTGGCGTAGTCTGTAGCTCTGTTTGCTTTTCCCATGCAAATAGGAAGCCGCCTCGCTGCCATGTGACGTGCTAGCAGACGCAAGCTGCTGTTTAATGAGCGAGAATTTCCTGCAGCTCTGCGGAATAACCGGTGAGGAAGGTCAGGTGCCTATCCCTGTTGTGCAGGTGACGGGCGTGCTTCAGCTGGCTCTCCGTGTGACTGAAGGAGTGACCACTTGGTTTCATTAAATGGGAGATCCATAGACAATCAGTTCTCTAGACAAAGAGTGTTGTGGGGTGGGGGGAACTGTGAGCAGTTTTGACCCTCAGCAAAAATTGCCAGATTAGGAGGGCGTCCAGGACGCCATGGAGGTAAAGCTCAAGCACTGAAACATCATGGCCGCTTACCAACTTGCTGACTAAAAAAAAAAAATGGGCTCAGAACACGTTGAGAAACAGTTTTCACACTCCAAAAAACTCTAAATGACTTTCATGTGTGGATCAGATGCCCTCTTTGAAGAATTTGCTTACTGCCTTGTTTTCATAAGCAGCTTGAAGAAAACTCAGACAGGAACAATGGTCTCCGTCTGCTCTTATAATGCTGCATCTTACTGATACAAAAGTATAGTCATATCCAGTCCTATTTGTCATGAATATAGCACTTGGATCTGTTTCCTCACATGACAAATTAGGGACAAGCACAAACACTGGGCTCTAAGGTGATGTGACTTTTTAGCAGTTATTATAGAGATTATTCATCCAAATATGTGTTTTCACCTTCAAAGGAGTTGCCTATGAAGTAATATACTTACTCTATTAAGGGTACTGTTGTTCCAAACATATTTGGAAATATTTGAACATCTTCACATTTTTTGAAAATGTTTAATGACATTAAATGATAGTCCCTTAAGAAAAACATGTGTGTGCCTCTGTGTGTGTCTGTGTGTCTGTGTGTATGAGTATGTGTGTCTGTGGTACAGTGTGTGTGTATGTGTGTATGAGTATGTGTGTCTGTGTGTATGAGTGTGTGTGTGTATGAGTGTGTGTGTGTGTGTGTATGTGTGTGTGTGTGTGTGTGTACATACGCATACACACAGGTGTGTGTATGAGTGTGTGTGTGTGTGTATGAGTGTGTGTGTGTGTGGTACAGTGTGTGTGTGTATGTGGTATATATATCACGTGTATGTTTTGTTTCTGTTTGATTTGTGTGTACGCATGTGTGATGTGTGATGCATGTGTGCATGTGTGAAGATCTAATCATTTAGAGGCGTGTATGGAGAATACCATTGTTGATCAAATCTATTGTTTTGTGTAGGGTCAAAAAAAATGACATATGTGATAAAATTTTGCCATTGATTTTCATTTGTGCTCCCCAAACCGTCAGGATGTTCTTGAGTTGCTTCAGGGGCACTGCCGTGGAGATGAGAATCTGGCTTTCTGAAGTGATGGTTTTGAAGGGCATCACTTAATGGGTCAGATGTATATGAATATAGCAGTATTTAGAGTAGCGTGCCATGTGTGTAGATGAAAAAAAAAGTGTCATGTTAGCGTGAGCCTTTCTTACTGGTGACAATTGTGTTTAGACTGCAGAGTCTCATTAGTTTGATTTTTGAAATCCAAGATAAACTTTTAGAAAAGGATATTGGTATATCCACTGAGCTTTGAGAATGTAATGAGTGGACACATAACTTTTAATTTCACTGGGAGTGGAACACCTTGCCTATTTAAAGGATTGCTTGTTGGCTAACTTGCTGATAGTTCCTGCAACTTGGTCTAACACTTAGATTATTTGTCCTCAAGTGGATTTAGCTTTAAATAAAGAACTCCATACACGTAGGGCGTGATCTGTGAATCAACTGTGAAAAAACAGTTCTAAGAACCTCTGGAGTAGATCATGTTTTTTCCTATTGAGATAATAATCGTATTAGGCCATTGTTTTGAATAATAATGCTTGTATTCTGTTCAAAGCTTAGAACATTTTATAATTGTAAATAAATGTTAAGAAGAGTCAGTATGATATTTTGAAGGAAGAGTTACATTTAGCACAGATAAAAGTAAAATAATTGTTCATCCCCTGTAACTGCATTTGAATGGGCCAGCAGCAAGAGAATCACTCAGAAACCCAGGAAAGTAGAGCAGGCCTGCCATTATCCCTCTTCCTGTTATTTTAGCATTTGTGGGTTTTTTTAAACTTCTTATCACAAAGCTCTTGAGCATTAGACTAAATGCAAATGTAAATTGTAAACTTACTCCTTTGGGCTTCACAAAGACTTAAGCTAAGGACTCAAGAAGTGAATCTTTCTGGAGAAGCTTTTCCTAAAAACCCAGTCTACCTCCTAGGCTGAAATAGAGGCCTGAGGGGAGCGTGAGTGCAGGCAGCCCATGGTTTGGCAGACGGTGCCTGGGCTGGTGCTCTTCTCTCCACTTACTCTATGGCCTTGGATAGGTCATGTCCCTGCTGAGTCTGAGCTCCCTTCTTCCGGGAACAGTGACTCTGGGGACTGGGCATGATGTGGTCAGTACGGAGCACGGGCTCAGGTAGTTGCTCCGTAAATGGTGGCCACAATTATGCCTATTAATTAGTTACTAACTCAATTTACATTTGGATTTAATTAATACTGGTAATGAGTGGGTTCATTACTCTATTAGCAACATATTTGCCAGCTGAAAGTCATTTCTAGGAAAATCCCAGTACTGGCCTTTTTCTATTTCCTTATATCGCCTGGTCCTAATAATGCAGCGTGAGGGTCAACGTGAACTGATGGTCACTCTGTGTCAAGCCTGTCCTGAGCCACTTACGTATGAACACATGTGATTCTCCCAGCCACCCCATGAAGTAAGCACAATTACTGTCCCGTTTTTACAGATGAAGAAACTGAGGTAGGGACACTTGACTGAAGGCATGCGGCTAGGAAGTGATAGACATGTGATCGTTAAGTGACAAGAATGTAGTCTTAAATGCCAGGATTTATACTTGTAAATAGGCCCAGCACATGGTGGGCTTTCTCTCTGTTGGGGCTGCTTCCCCACTGTGAAATGTGTTCAGAACCATTCAGGAGTCACTCTTGGGTCTCTTATTTTCATTGTCACAACTGGTTGATGGACACAACCATTTTTCATTGTAAATGTACATGACTTGTGACTACTTTGTTAAAAACCAAAATGGCCACAAAGTCCAAAGAGTTATCCCCATTGACTATCTACGAGAATGTGCTGGAAGGTCTTAGGAGATCATGCTAAGTGGAAATGCATTTTGCATCTCAGCATAAGATCTATGGAATAAGTATGCATTTTGGTGAGGATCTGCCTTACATTGGGCCAGACAGATGGCTTTTAGCCCCAGAACTGATCTGGGTCAGTGACCCCTTTTTTATAGTCATACCACGTACTTAGGAGTTTGAAGTTCTCTGGTGCATGAGACTGCATCCTGCTACCTGAGAAAGAGGCAAACCACCTTCCTTGCCTGAAAAGAGCTTCTCCCAGTTCTTCAGCAAAAAAACGTATTGTCTGGGGTTTGGAGTCCCTCGTGGGTCTCTGTGACTGTATCCTTCTACACTTCTGTTTCCCCCCTGTCAGATGAAGAGTCACCTCACCTAAGAGAGTTCTCATGAGGGATCTATGTAAGTGTCGCTGGGGAAGCCTGGTACAGGGCCTGGCACATTCTAAACATGCATAATCCTCCTTCATTCCCTCTGCGTTCAGTGTGCCTGTGGGTCCATCATGTAGGCATGGAGCTGTGGTTTGCATTTGATGTGGTACCCTTGCCAGCGGATCCTCAGTCCGTTGTCCAGCCCAGCAACTGGGCGGTCGTTGGAGTTGTTCTCAGGGTTGGCCGCCCAGCACGTGTACCATATACCCCAGCCATCCATGTAAGAGGTTTTCCTAAACTGCATGTGGCTGACAAAGTAGCTGCCCCTCAGGGGTGGGTTTCCATCTCTTGTGTGCAATTTTTTATGATCTTACTTCCTCCTTCTGGGCCTTTCCTTCCCTCTGTGCTCCACATCCCACAGGAGAGAGGCTGTGGAATCAGAAGAGTATGCACCTCACCCTGGGCTCGGCTCTCCCTTTAGACTCAAAACTGGGAGTGGGATGTGCAGCCCGGGGGCCTTGGGAGTGGGATGTGCAGCCCGGGGGCCTTGGGAGTGGGATGTGCAGCCCCGGGGGCCTTGGGAGTGGGATGTGCAGCCCCGGGGGCCTTGGGAGTGGGATGTGCAGCCCGGGGGCCTTGGTGAGGAAGGCTCTTGCCCGTGGTGCCTTCTCAGGTGCTTTCCTTGGAGTTGCTATCAAGTCGTGTGCTTATTTGAAAGAATTCACACATAATGGCTCATTTATGGTAGTTAGGCATTGAAATGAAGGCCATTCTCCTTTCACAATAAAACAAAATAAACGGCTCTAATGTAAGTACAGGGTGACTTTTAAGGGGTTAGAAGCAATCTTAAGTGGTCAACTTATACCAGGAGGTTAAATGAGAGATATTGACTCTCTGGAGCCACATCCTGCTCAGGCCAGCATCAGAACACACCTGACGTCTCGCTCCGGCCCAGGGGCAACACCTGGACATATTTGTAGGGTCAGGATACCTACATCCTGTCTTCAGTTCCCACTCCATGTGCGTCCCTCCCGAAGCTGCGTGCTCGGTCGAAGAGGACGAGCTTCCCAGATAGAGGAGGACCGTTCTTCGGTCAAGGGTATATGAGTAGCTGCGCTCCCCTGCTAGAACCTCCAAACAAGCTCTCAAGGTACATGCAGGGAACTGAATATTGCGCTGTCCAGGGGACGTGTGTTGCTTGCTAATTATTCTGACACCATGAGGACAAGGGAACCGCTGCCTCTGGACCCAAATCATTGCAGTCCTCTTGCAGATGCATGACATGAAAACAGCTATTTTAGGATTCAAAATTAACAGATTATGCTATGTAGAGCTTTTTTTTGTTTGTTTCGAAGTGTTTTCCAAACATTGCATCATTTAACCTTCATGACATTGATGTTAGATAAGCAAGCAAGAATTCTTTCTGTGCTTGACAATTGGGGAAGCTGAGTCAGTCTCAAGAAGATGTATGATCATGGTCATTGGAGAAGGGCCTTCTGCCTTTTGGGCCAACTCGCACTCCATGGGACCGTGAGGTACCTGTTATAGGTGGATCTTTGCTGATTTATAGACCAATGGAGGAGTTGTTACTCAATTCTACCAGGACATTGAGACTATTTGCAAAACATAAATTAATAGTCATGCAAATTTCAGCCAATTAATTATATTTCTGAAATTAAAAAAGCTAAACTACTCAAAAGAATTGAAAACAGGGACTCAGATACTTATGGCTAGTGTTTGTTGTCGCACTATTCACAGTAGCCAAAAGGTGGAAACAACCCAACTGTCTATCAGTGGATGAATGGATAAATAAAACGTGCTACCTACTTACAATGGAATATTACTGAGCCATAAAAAGGGATGAAGTTCTGATACATTCTACAACATGGATAAACCTTGAAAAAACTGTACCAAGTGAAATAAGCCAGACAGAAAGGACAAATACTGCATGATTCCACTCATACGAGACATCTAGGAGGGGCAGATTCATAGAGAGAAAAAGTTGGGAGGGGTCACCAGGGCTGGGGGAGGGGAAGTGGGACCTACCGCTTGATGGTTACGGGGTTTCTGTCTGGGGGCGACAACATGGCGGGCACAGACCGTGGTGACGGCAGCACGCCGTGAATGTGCTCACCGCCACTCAACCGTGTACCCAACACTGGCTAAACTGGCCGATTTTATGATATATGAAACTTACAAAACCACAATTGAAAAACACAGCTCTAGTAACTCTCAGTGAGAAAATGCTTTCAAAAAAGTGGGAAGATGGCAACATAAGAATATTATAAATTATGAGAAGGATGATAAGTTCTTATATTCTTCATGAGAAGTATGGATATCACAATGCAGAGGTGATCTTAGTTTAATTTTAAGACTATTTGTTCCTGCTGTCCTGTTAGGATATATATGTGGACTACTGGCATGCTTAGAATACAGAAAAGACTGAGTCTGTGGAGTGATAACGTTTTAACTTTTTGCAAGAAAACTCTGGTATGTTTTTCATTCTGACAAATTTGGTGATCAGAAAGATGAGGAGCTCCTTCAACTCATTCATCCTTACGTCCTCAAGGACCACGTATCATCTGTTTACCTCATCCTACTGAAATCTACCTCTAAGAAAACATAGCTAATTCCTCAATATTGTCTTTAAAATACATATGCTCTTGATCAGTGCGCTAAATATATTTATAGTTTCTATGCTGTACTTGGAAAAGAACAGATTCAGTTTTCCAAAACTGTGGACCCAAGAAGAGCATTTATGTTCTGCATAATGGGCAGGAAATGGGGAGAAGGCAGACAGTTGTGTCTAGCGATGAGGAAGAGGAAGTGAGCTGGAGCTCCTGGTCCCAGGTCAGCCTCCGGCTTCGTCAGCTTCCGGCTTTGTCAGCCTCCAACTTCGTCAGCAGCCTCGGGCAACGTCTCCATCTTTGTGCACCTTGACGCAGTCATGAGTAAAATGGTTTGTGATATTGAATCCCCAGGCTGCATGTTCAGGACAGACACTGAGCCTTGGGGTGCTTGGAGCCGGGCAGGTCACAGGTGCCTCGGGCCATCATGGAACATTCAGACCAGACGGTACAACAGAATGCTCACTTAGCCAAGGCAGCAGCATCATTTATCCATGTGATGGCCCTGCATGGAGGTGGCCTTTGTCTGCTGAGTGACTTTTTGGAAGCTCATTCCCCACCAGGCAAGGGGGTTACTGAGAAGACCTTAGAAGATTGAGAAGACAAGGCTCCCCAGTGGCTGAGGGTTAGTGGTAAGTTGGCTTTGGAGCCCAGATTTCACTGTGGCCTTGGGAACTGTCCAGCCAGTGTCCAGGAAGCAGCTCTTCTCTCCTGCCCTCCGTGGTCTCATCCAAGGCCAGTATCCCACTGACCACACTCCTGCCAGCATCACTCCTGGGGTTTCTGGGTTTGGAGAAGTAAAACACATTAGGTGTTTGTCTTCTGAAAAAGCTCGTGATCGCCAACAGCAAGACAGATCTTGCAAATGCAGGCGGCCCTAAGTCTTACGTAGGAGAGATGTGTGTTTGGTGAGTGCTGGGTCTCCCCAGTGGGTCAGTTTGCGAAAATGTTTAAAACGGCCACAGAGGGAGGAGAACAAACCATCAAACTTTGCTGACATCAGGTGTGTGAAGTTTCAGAGTGGATGATCTTGTGTTTGTAAGTGCAGAGGGAAGTTCGTTCCTCATGGCTGGGTAGATTGTCTTAGACTCGCACGGATCCTACTCGGTGCAAAAAGTCCCTCCAGTTAATAGCTGGTGTCAATTGCTGTAGGCAAATGTCATGTGGTTAGGCAGCTGGACGAGTCTCACGTGGGCATGTCCTCTGCAACTGTCATCTGTTTTCCAAGAATTCTGTCCCAAGGCGAAGACAGAAGAGGGAAGCCGGGAGCTGAGGAGTCACAGGGAGCTGGGAGCAGGGCACGCTGCTTCCCACAGGGCCCATCTGCTTGGCAGGCTGAGACTGGCAGCTCGGCCACACTTGTGAGAACCAGACTCCCCGATGTGCCTGCAGAAGGGGCTCTTGTCACCTCCCACCTTCCCTCATGAAACAGCGTGTCTGACAGAGTCGGAAAAGAGAATCAACTGTGACGTGGGGAGGAGGGTCGAGCGCGGCCTTCTATAGGCCAGGTTGTCCAGAGACGTTCCTGCTATTTGTGTCCTCAAATGACTGAGAGTATTAAAGATGACCAGGCAGGATCCATCTTGAAGGTGTCGGAGTATTTTAGAGGATTTGGCCACCACCAAGGGGGATTTTCTTCTACAGAAAGTAAGCCTGATAAAAATGGCGTGAAGACACTCCTCCCAGAGGAACGTTACGGGGCGTCACCAGTGCACCTGCTGAGTGGTGCCACAGTCACTGTGCCGATCCAGGAAGATCGGGCCCTCCTCTGGGCCACGTGGCTCCCTGCACCCAGGGCCTGGGGAGCCGTGAGAACATTCCTCTGACTTGGAGAGTTTGCTTTGCTTAGACTTAGCAAGGGAGGGCATGGTGTGGTGGTGGTGAGGGGTCATGCCGTGTTTTTCCCTCAGTGCAATCTAGCAGCTGAGCCCCATGAGTTCTGTGTGAACCTTCTGCCTGGAGACGAGGAAGGGGCAAGGAGAGCTGGTGGGCAAGCAAAGGCCTTGGAAGTCAATGCAGGGCAAGGCGAAGGACTTGGAGCTGGATGTGAGATCCAGGGATGCCGCCGGCCCACCTGGCAGAGGAAGCCGCTAGTGAGGAAGATGTGTGGGAACCGCACAGCGCCCATCAGAGCCCCAGCCACCGCCTTCTCACGGTGGGGAGGACAGCAGGCTCCAGAGGACTCAGTGGGAGAACTGGGGTCTGCCCATGCTCTGCTGCTGGCTCGCCGAGTACGCTCAGACCAGGAATGCAGCCTCCCTGGGCACCTGCCGTCTTCAGGTATTCCTCACGGTAGGGGAGATGATCGGCGCCTCGCCCACCGCTCAGGTCGGAGTAACAGTGACATCGCATGTAAGGGCGTGGTGTAGCTGTGTTCTCCGAGGAAGTCATGATTCAGAAAAGCGGTTTCATCCCTAGGATGAAGCCCTCCACGTTTCGCTCCCTGCAGGTGGCAGAAAGGAGAGTCTCTGTAACAGCTACGTTTCAGCAGATATTTACTGGGCACCTACTAGGTCAGGCACTGTTTGAACATGCCGTTGGCATTCTCATGGACACTTGAGGAAATCGAGTCCCACACAGATGGGGTGAAGTGACTGGGCGAGGAAAACCATGAGCAACAGAGACACAAACGCAAGCGTAGGAAAGGATGATTCTACAGGTTGCTTTGGTGTCTCTGGGCTCCCTGCCTCCGAGGCTGACAAGGATTGTTGGCCGCTCTTCGCTGTTCTTAAGTTCAATGAATAAAATGTATCAGGAGTGCCGACCTGTTTGAGAAGGGATTGCAGTCACAGAAAAAGGCACTTAGGTAAGAAGATGATGCTGACCAGAAGCGGGGGAGGGGTGCCTGGGTGGCGCAGTCCATTGAGCGTCCGACTCGTGACTTCGGCTCAGGTCGTGATCTCAGGCTCGAGGGGTTGAGCCCTGCGTCGGGCTCCGTGCTGGGTGTGGAGCCTGCTTGGGATTCTCTCTCTCTCTCCCCCTCTACCCCGCCCCCCCCCCCCCCAATAAAAAAATAAAAAAATAAATAAAAAAAATTTAAAAAAAAAAAAAAACCAGAAGCAGATGAAAGAGAGGACGTGAGCCCCGGTGAAAGAAGCTTACTGCAGAGAGGGCTTGCAGCCAGGATGGGTGATGGATAAGCTGCCGCAGTCAGTAAGGCAGGAAAACATCCTGGGGGCTCAAGAGACCCCCGCACTCTGGCTCCCAGCACCTGGCCGTAGCGTGAAGAGGCTCGGTGTGGGGCGCACTGCAAACGAAGGTGACCAAGCCAGTCACAGAGTCCTTCCCATCTGAGTGACGCCTCCAGCCCTGGGGCTTGCAGCCAACAACCGAATTCAGGGTGACAGCCAGAAGCATTGAGGTAGTTCAGTCCTGTCGTTTCTTCACTGGCCACAGACATTTAGGGATTGCCTGCTGTATGCCGAGCACTAGGTAAGGGGGCACAAGTGTGGCAGTGAACAGGGGGTAACAATCTAGAGCCCGCGAGGTGGAGCTGACTTGCTCCAGCTCACACACCCTGTGCAGATCCGCACCAGCGCCCGACGAGCACCACCTTCTCTGTTCAACTCCAGCGAGCACAACTGCCATTGAAGTTTTAGGTACTTATGTTTGCCCCACAACAGCCCTGTTCCAGGGTCCCTAGAATACACTGTGCATCGGGACCCGGGAGTTGTGCGGTGCACAGAGTACTTGGTCCTTTGGAGCTGCTATAACAAAATACCACAGATACGGTGGCTTGGAAACAGCTGGAATTTCTCTCTCTCAGTTCCGAAGGCTGGAAGTCCAAGATCAAGGCAGCAGCACGTTCAGTGTCTGGCTCACAGACGGCGGTCTTCCTGCTGTGTCCTCACGTGGCAGGAGGGGAGAGGGAGCACTCACACTCACGGTCTCTCTTATAAGGACACCGATCCCAACCATGGGGGTTCCATCCGCGTGCCCTCATCACCTCCCAAAGGCTCTACCTCCTAACACCATCACGTTGGAGTTAGATTTTAACATAGGAGTTGGCGGGGGGGGGGGCACGACATTCAGTCTGCAGTGGGTACAGAATCTCGATGTCCTGAACCCTGATCTAGTCTTACCCCATGAGCCACACTGACGAGGTTCATCCAAACAAGGAATCAAGGAGAGCCCTCACGTTGAAAGATAATAGTTGGAGAAAATATCACGCTCGGCAGAATGACCAGATGGAGGGGATGTTGAAAATAAATGAGGTGTGATCATTGCAATTTATCCCCATCGTTACAGAGCCGCTCGTTAGGAAGTTCCACATGGGCACGGTGCAGTGCCAGGGAAAAGTACAAGGGCAAGGGGAAGCTGAGTGACAAATGCATGCAGTGTGGACAATACCTTGTTCCAGGCTGTCCAGAGAATTCTCTGGTGTTGCTGTCACCAAATTTAGTCAGGGAAAACGGACCACATCTTACTTGGTCAACGTGTTCTTTCAAGTCTACCCTGAGAAGCTATTTTAATTTTTTTTTCTTTTTTATTCCTCCCTATCATTTTACTTCAGGCACTTGGTATTTTTTGCTTGACTACTCCAAAAACTTCCTAACCTGGCATCTCTATCCTCCTTCAGGTCCCGCACTCTGAAAAGAAACCTTTCTAACTGCAAATGTGTTCATGACATCTTACTGCCAGATTTAGTTTCGGCTGTCGGCAGGACAGTTTGCATCCTTAATGAAAAGAGTCTTCCCGCCCCATGCCGCTCACACACACTCCTCACCAGCACGCTCAACTCCTTACGCCCATCTGGAGGAGCTCCTATGTGTTACTACCCTCCCTTTGTGTGTGACGCCCCACTTGCCAGGGCTTTGTCACTGGTCCCCCTGAGCCACTGTCCCAGTGGGAATTCTTACAAAATCCTTTCTAGACCGCAGATCCCCTGCTCCCGCTGAACACCCTTGCCTCCACGTCCATCTGGATATTGTTTCTCTGTCTACCTTCCATGAGCCTCAGGGCCCTTCAAACATGGGTTGTGATTTTTGTTCCCCTAGTGTCTAAACCATATATCTGTAGTAGATGCTCAATAAATGCCTGGGAATTAAATGAGAGGAAAAAAAAAAAGTCACCAACCAGGGATCTAGTCATAATCTCCTGCTTTTAAGAGGAGTCAGAGCTCCGCAACTGGAAAACAGTGCTGCACTTGAGAACCTGAGCCAATTGCAGTCATCTCCCCAAAAGCCTCCTGTATGAATTCCACCATACCCCCAGAATGACAGGGTCACTGAGGTGGAGACTGACCTTGGGACCCTCAGGCCTTCATCTGAATTGAGACCTCTGACCTGCCCCTCACTGCCACTAAGCACTGGGTTGCAGACCAGCTAATTTACATAAATTCCAAAATACAGGCCGGAGCTACTTTGATTTGGTCCTTCTGATTGCAAAAAATTCATCTCTGGATGAAATTCATTACTATAAGGATACACCCCCTTCAGAACCAGAAATGGGGCTGGGAAGTCGCCATGAACCAAGGCCCCCCAGGGTCCTGCTGCTCCCAGCAGTGGGCCAGCTTCCTTCCTTCCTGCTCCGAGCCGTGCTCTGCACCCATTCGCTCCCCATGCTCTCTGCAGGAGCCAGCCATCCTAGCTGCTTCGCTGCATCTGCCTTGTTATGGCTGGACTCCACCCCCACCTCTGTCCTCCAGCTTCCTTCGCTTCCATCTGACCTCTCCCACTCTTGATTCTTCTGAGTTCAGGTTGCTGAAAGGGGAATCAGATTGGCCAGACTCCCCTGTTCCTGTGGAATTGATGGCCAGAGATTGGCTGCCTGTTGATGAGGCTGTAGACCCTGGCCCAATCATCCATGACATGGCACTCCTGCCTTACCCCAAGAGGGACACCCAAACGGGGCCTCCCATGCAGAATAAACCTAGTGATGGACACCTAGGTGTTCTCCACTAGAACATAAACTCTCCAAGAAAGGAAACCTATTCCATCCTTACTCCTCTAGTACTGGTGAGTGTGTTGACCCCATTCTTTTCTGGAATGGGGTCAGTAAAATTCCATACACGTCGGAAGACCATATTCCATCTAAGGGTGAGGAGGGTAAAGAAAGAAGGTAGCCCTGAATCTAAAAGTTATTGTCCTGAATTTCTTCAAGTGAGTCCTTCTGGTAGGGTAGGTTTGTTAATGTGATCCACTGACCGATTATCTGTACGGAGTTAATGTAGAGACTGGGGTTGTCTTACGTGAACTGCAGCTGTTCTAGTTTCATGAACGATACCAACCACAAAGGATAAAAACATAATTGTGATTTTGAAGCCTTGATGAAGAAAATATATCAAAATTAGATCCTTGGTGGCTCCCCCCGTCCAGATGTTACTGTATCAGTTGTGTTCTTTTCTGCCTGTCATCCTACTCAGGATGGGCTTTGAGAAATCGCCGGTCCTGTTGTCGGGTCAGTCTTGCATCCTCCTGAGATGTGGCCCAAACCACGGACTCACGTCCTGGTGGACTGTGTTCCATCCGAGGACGGTCTTTCTTTCCCATATTCCTCTGAGCATCTTCGTAAGACACCTAGTTAATCATGAAAGCCAATTCATTCCGGGGGTGGTTTGTTTGTTGTTGTTGTTTTCTATCACGTGAGGTCCATTTGGTTAATTTGGCGTCGTGGCATATTTTGTAAATGGACATGTTGCAAACGAGAAGTTACTGAGTGTTCATCCCGAGGCTGCTAGGGCCTGCTTTGGCGTCGGCCTGCAGAGGCTTTCTGGAGACGTGAGGGTGCGGAGCGTCCTCGGGGAGGAGAGAAGCACGTCGGAATGGAAGGGAACCATTGTGCGTACAGGCACTGTTTCTGTTTTGACTTTTCATAGGACTTAGGGCAGCAGTTTTCCTATATTTCACAGCTGACCCCACTTTGCCAAAGTCTCCTTAAGTCATAATACCCTCACTAAGAGTGCTAGCTACTTGGGTTTGTTTTTTTTTTTTTAATTTTATTCTACTCTCTTAATGCTGATGGACACAATAGGCGATAGATTAATTTCATGATTAACTTATGGGGGGGCCGCAGCAGCTGCACAGTTACTCTCCGTGAAGTCCAGACCTTAGTCCACAGGTGTGTCTGAGCGAGGGGACCTGCAGAAGGGCACTGTCGTGAGATCACCTGACTGACACCACCTGTGCGTCAGGAAGGAGGGAAAGACCACGTTATCTCTGACAGATTGCGGGGGTGGGGACGGGAGCTCAAACCAGCCTCCCCCATCCCGGCCCCGGCAGGCATCTCAAAGGTGCGTGCGCTCCCCTCCCAGGGGCCAGAACATGTGGCCCCAGGAGAGGTCGCCTAGCAGTCGTGAACGAGATGGAGGCGGGGATGGCGCCGTCCTGCCAGCGCTCCCTCACATAGGCTGGGCCCTAATTCTTAAGGCCTTTCACTTATCTCTAAATTTTAGCAAAAGAGGCTCTTCCAACAGACATAATACGGCACATGGAGGTTCGGTGCCCGCTGATGAACTGATATAGTCCCTCTCCCTCGCGCGTCTCTGCTTTACTTTCTGAAACATCCGGGGTTTTCCTCTCTGGTGGTCACCGCTCCCCCTTCCGTCCTTCCTCCTTGAAAGGTGGTCAGGTGCAGGGCGGGACGCCGTGGGCCCCGTGTGTGAAGCTACGCAGCCCTCCCTCCAAGCGACGCCACTCTCACCCGGGAGACAGAGCTGGTGGCGCCCTGGCCTGATGCTAGAATGTGGGTGGGCATGGAGCCCTGAGTTCTAGAAGGCTCTGCAGCTTGGACATCTTGGCGCACGCAGGCGGATCCCTCCGGCCCGGCCTGCACTGCCTCGGCAGGTTTGGCCAGCGCTCCCGGGGCGGCCCACACACCTGTCTCCTGTCACATGTGTCTGTGTCTCAGTTGTCCCCGCCGCGGCCACAGTGCCCTGAGGGCGCACTTCCGTCTGCGTGTCTTTGTCGATAATGAGCGACTGACAGGAATGACCTGGTTCTGACTCTCTCGGTGCATCGTGTAGAGGGAGACTCTTGTCCTCCTGATTTCAGTCAAGGCGACTGAAAGGTGTCCCTGGCACACCGTTACTCTGCGGCTCCCTGTAGGCTGGTGACAAGGCCGACAGGAGCGGGCTTGCCCTCAAGGCGCTCTCAGTCTGCCGAGGAGAGGAGCCACTTCTGAGGCCGCACTCTGTGTCCACGGGTCTCAGCCTTGATCTGATTTCATTCTGACAGCATTCTCCCAGCCATCGACTGTTGTGTCCTTTCAACGGCTGGGACCCGGAATCTTGCACAAAGCCAGCAAATGAACAGACCTGGGGTTTGCAAGCACCCGATTCTGCCCCATTCCTTTAGCTGACAGCAGCACTTCCTCTGGGCCCTGCCCCTGGAGAAACTCGTGGTGGGGCCAGGGCTGCCGGGGAAGCGGGCATGGTGTGAGGACAAGGACTTCTCACAAACCTAGGACATAGAGCGTGTGTGATGGGAGGGCAGTGGGGCGGGGATGGGGTCCACGGGGAGGTGGGAGGCAGCATTCGAGCCTGGCGTGTAAGGATGGGAGGGGTGAGGGGTGACGCTAGTGCCAGCACTTGGGTGGAGGACATGGTTTCTCTGACTCTCTTTTGTTAATGCCCTTGCTGTGAGGATACCTTCCCAGAGAAGCTACCAGGTGTCTTAGCTTGTCATTGTTCACACGTATCCAGTTCTACGTGGCCATTTGAATGTCATTGACACGTATCCCCAAAGTCGGATGTGTTTCTGCAGAGTTGGACCATAGGGATTTCATTGACTGATCCTTCTCTGGAAATCTTCTGCATGGATCTAGTTATTTACTTATTTGGAGTTGAAAATGAAGCATGTTGGGGCCCCTGGGTGGCACAGTCGGTTGGGTGACCGACTCTTGGTTTTGGCCCTGGTCGTGATGTCAGGGTCATGATATCGAGGCTCAAATCAGGCTCTGCACTCAGCGCTGAGTCTGCTTGAGATTCGCTCTCTCCCTCTCCCTCTGCCTCTACCCCTGCTCACACACTCTCTCTCTCAAATAAATAAATAAATAAATCTTAAAAAAAAAAAGAAAGAAAGAAAATGAAACATGAGAACTAAAAGATCTGGTGGGGGCGGGGGACATTTTACATCAGACATGTTCTCCTATTCCTCCCGATCCCAAATGTCCAGGCCCAGGCCAGAAGGCAGGGAGGTGAGCAGAGGTCCGGGGAACACAGAGAGGATATGAAACCCACACCAGGATTATCCAGGGGCCTCGTCTGGGTGTCTGTCCTGAAACACCACTGAGGACAATGTGGTGGTGCAAACAGCTGAGCCGCCATATGTTACCCAAACAATGAGAGCTCGTTCCGTGGCTGGCTCCACACTAGGGCTGCATTTCAACAGGAGTCACTAGAAACCATAAACAAAGCACCTGTCGAGCCTTGGTTGACAAGGCCTTCCTGGTGCATGAGGTGCCCGAGGAGGGGCAGGCAGTGCCGAACTGTGACCTGCCAGTGCACGGGGCTGGTCTGTGGGGTGTCAGAGTGCCCTTGCTCTGGGGCCATGTTCAAAGGTGTGAGATGGTCCAGGGGGAGACAGGACAGGCAAGGCAACTTGAATTAAATTAAGCTAATCTGGGATGAAACATGAAAAATTTAAAGCAAAGTTTCCAAAATGTCACACCATGAGTTCATCGTTGAATTGGGGCTGCCACCTAAAAGCCAGGGTGAGAAAAGAAAAGAGAAACTTGCCATATTAGAGAAAAACAGAGCCTACATGTTGAAAGGATTTAGAGAACAACATGATACATAATAAATAAATTATATGCATTTAAATATAAAAAAGTAAATAAACAAAAGCTGGGATGTGGATATAAATGGGAGTTGGTTTAAAAGCCCCTTTGTGTTATAGCAGTTTTCAGAAATTTGATTACCAGCCTGGGAACATCTACCTGGAGCCATAGCGTGGAACCTTCCAGCTGGCATGTAACTTCGGGAATACCTAGTTTAGAGAGTGTGGTGCCCCTGCCCAGAGCGGAGTGTTGACTTTGGGGTGGGTTCAGTCTGGGCGCATTCATCAGACCACAGTCCGCGAGACCTTGGACAAACGGTCTTTCTCTCAAAGCCAGTTTCCTTCTCTGCCAATAAAGAATTAAGGCAGTGGTTCTCCAGCATCGTTGTGAGGGTTCCAGAGGATGGTACAAGTGATAATGTACTCCGATGCACATTGTTTGGGCCTTCTCCATTTGACTCACAAGTGATGGAACTGAGGGGGACAGAGGTAGAGCTCACAGCACAGTTTCATCCGCGGGTCAAGCAAAACTCACCCTCTTTCTTCCTTCTTCCTTCTTTTCCTTTTCCCTGTGCTTCCTCCCTGCCTTTCTCCCTCCCTTCTTCCCTTCCTTTTTCCTAACTGGACTTGTCATCTACTCTCTTTTCCCTCCCTGCCATCAGCAAGCATTATATTTTGTTTGATGGGTAGCTTTTAGTTTGTATGTATTTTTGCAAAACACGTATTTTGTAGGAATGCATTTTTTACTTGGTAAAGGGTTTTAGTCTCTTTATATATGCATATATCTGTTTTGTAACATATTTATGTAAATATATTCCTACATATATCTGTATACATGTATAAATATGGATATTTCTTATTTTTTTGCCTTAAGCACTGTATCTGCCGTTCACCCATGCTACTCTGTGTGCACATCATCTTGCTTCTGATCACTGCTCAGCATCGCCTGGCGTGCACCCAGTGTGTTCTGCTCAGCCTTGCACAAAGATGAACACCTCCACTCCCCCCTACACCTGTCTCCTTGTACTTCCTAAGGCAGGACCAAAAGGCATTTATCTGTTACAAGTTTTCCTCTCCTGTGTGACCATGAGGCCGTGAGAGTAGATTTCCTGACTTTACGTACAAAGCACCTAGCACACAGTAATTTCTCAGTAAACACAGAGCTGTTGACTTCCCCAGCGGCGGGAGAGGTGGCTCAGGCCAAGGCTCTTGTGGCCTCAGTCCCCAGGAAGAGTGACTAGCATTACCTTATCTCATAAAGATTTGTGATCAGCAAGGGAAGCATCTTTTAGAGAAAAAAATAAGTTGAAAATCACTCAAATATGATGTATATATGAATTCCTTTGAATATATCACTATTAATTTATTCAAACAGATATTTTTGAGCACTTACTCTAAGTGATGGAGGTATGGACTTGGCAGACCACTTGAATGCTTTCAGTATCCCCCAAATCCACAGAAGATTCCTGCTTCCAGGACACTGAGCCCCGTCCCGTGGAACTGTTGTGGATTTGGAGAGGACGCTGTAGGATGTGCACATGGGTGTGGGGGCGCAGTGTGCTCCGCAGGATGGGAGAGGGACTCTGACTGGCATGGTGGGAGGTGACCTGTAGGCCGACAGGGAAACAGGGTAGGTTTCTCCATTGTCTTTCCTTTTCGGGGATTGGGGAGCTGGTCTACTTTGATGCTGCAAGGTTTTTTTTTTCCTATTGAATTTGGGATTCCGAATGAATCGACATACCTTTAGTTGGCATGTAACAGACTCAATCCAGGCCGGGCATCAACAAACTGTTTCTGCAGAGAACCAGATAATAAATATTATACCTACAGGCCACACGGCCACTGTCACGCAGAAGCAGCTGTTAGATGGTATGTAAGCAAGTGGGCACCGCCGCATTCCAATAAAACTTTATTTAAAATCTAAGAAGTGGATTGGGTTTGGCCCATGAGCCACGGTTTGTGGGCCCTGATTTAGACGCTCACCCATTTACTACATCTAGAGATCAACATAAATCTAGCAGGTGTAATGACACGGATCAGCTACTGTTCCTTCGTCCTTTAATCCACTGTAACTGTGGGGGGACACTCTTAGCGGAACTGTTAGGAGTCATACAAAGAGAAGACAGAAGAGGTTCTCGTACTGTGTTAATTTGAGTTCAGAACACCTAAAATCACAGTGACTTATACAAGAGAGAAGTTTATTTTTCTTTCCCATATATAAATTTTGGAGGCAAGTAGCCAGGGACGCTATGGCAAACTCCTTCTCACAAGATTCTCGGGCCTATAGGTGCTTTCCCAAGGATTTGTCCCACGAATGGTCTTGGTCTCATGGCTCAAGACTGTGGCCAGCATTCCAGGTAGAAAGATTGGAAAGGGAAGGAGGCGAAGGAGAGGAAATTAAGAACATTAAGATACTGCTACCAGTCACTTCTACTTATAGCCTGTCATAGTTAATTTTATATGCCAACTTGGCTGGGCCATGGGACCCAGTTTTTGGTCAAACTAGATTGTGTTGTGGAGATTTTTTTTTATTGTCGTTGTTTTGTTTTCCTGAATGTGATTAACATTTAAAGCAGTAGATTTTGAGTAAAACAGGTTACCCTTCTTGATGTGGGTGGGCCTCTTCCAATCAGTTGAAGTCATTAACAAAAAGATCTTCCCCGAGAAGGACGGAATTCTACCTCCAGATGGCCTTTGACTCAAGCTCAGCCTCAGCTCGTCCCTGGGTTTCCAGCCTCCGGCCTGCCCTGCAAACTAGATTTGCAAGCCCCTACAACTGAGTGGGCCAAATCATTAATATATAAATATATAAATAATATAGAATAGTATATATTATCCTATTGGTCTGTTTCTCTAGAGAAACCCAGTCTTCAGGAAACTTATCCACATTCTCCTCCTCCTTGGTAATGCTCAGTATTTACTTTTTATTTATTTATCTTTAAATTGCTTCTTTGGATCTCTGCTTGGCTTTCCATGGAATCATACCTTTCTGCCCACATTTCTTATTTTCAGGGAATTGTAAATTACAAGTAGCTTCTCTGGCAGATGGTTGATGCTGAGAAATTCAAACTCGTCACAGATTCCACCATAAAGACATTCTGATCTCGACCTTGCCGCACCTTGTCGGCCCGTGTGCCTGTTTCTGAGGGTGGTTTTGCTGTCTGCACATGCTAGGGACTTGGTGAAGCCTTGCAGATCGAGCGGCTCTTGATGCAAAGCTGTTTTGGCTGATGGGCTTCTGGGGCAAGGCGAGCCGACGTCGGGGGAGGGGGGATGGCGTCAGGCTACAGAGGATCCAGGCCTGCGTGTCTGCAAACAAGCCTGATTAGCTGCACCTGCACCAGCGCCCTCGTCGGACACACCGGGGGCAGGGGGGAGGAGCGAGGCTCAGTCAGCATGCCTGCACGCAGAAGCCTCTCTCCAGATGCACCTGCAAAGGCCTGGTCCGCCTCAGGTCCGTTCAGTGGGGCTGGTTGCAGACCTGAGAGATTTCTAAGAGCACCAGGCCACAGTGCGGGTGGGAATGGGAGGGAGTAACATGGCAGGACAAGCAGCTGGTGGCGTCCCCACTGGCAGGCAGACCTGCCTTGTGCTCTGCTAGGCTCCAGCTGCCCGTGTCCTAGCATGCCAGTGAAGAGCTGGCTTCGCCGAGAATCAGGCCCCAGCCTAGCCCTTGCTCAGAGCATTTCGGCTCCCCTAAGTACTCAGCTGCAGAATGAAGGTGCGTCAGCTTCTTCTCCTCCTGCCCCCTTGGCCCATGAGCACTCACCTCCGAAAAGCTGAGATGCTCGTACGCACTTGTGCTCCATCAAGTGGGATCCTCCCTAGATATAAAAGGGAGGAAATCACCTGTAGTAAAGACCTTAGCAAGGGCCTCTTAGCTTAGCAAGGGCTGGGTTCTGCTGAGGTCCTCAGAAGCCTTACTCTCCTTTGGACAGTTTAGGGAATATGCTCCTGCCCAGGCCCTCGGCAGGTGTTTGAAGAGGTGCAGGGAGAGTGTGTGTGTGTGTGTGTGCGTGTGTGTGTGTGTGTGCATGCGCTCACAGCAGGGTTTTGATCACACCACTGGATCTAAATGCCCACTCTGCCACTTACTACTGACTCTATGATTTTGGAAGAACTTATTAATCCTTTTAAGCCTGTTTTCCTCGTAAGTAAAAGGGGGCTAAATAGTACATGTTATAACCGTGCTCCCCCCATCCGTCTGTTGAACCCTACCTAATACGCAGGACCTCAGAACGTGACTATATTTGGAGATGGGGTCTTTAAAGAGGTAAGGTAAACTGGGGGCACTGGGGTGGGCCTTAAGCCAGTCTGACTGGTGTCCTCATAAGAAGAGGAGCTTTGGACACAGACACCCACAGAGGGATGACGCGTGCAGACACAGGCCGAAGGGCCGTCCACAAGCCGAGGAGAGAGGCCTCAGGAGGAACCCTTGGACTTCTGGCTTCCGGAGCTGCAAGAGAATAAATCTCGGCTGTGGAGGCCCCCCATCTTTGGAAGCCTGCTGCAGCCCGAGCCAACGAGTGCCACATGCATCGAAGAGATTTTCAGAAGATAATATGTATAGAATTCTCAGTGTCGTTCCTGGCACGTGGACTGGGTATTTTCAGTATTCTACTCTCCAGGCCTTCAAGGTCGGGCAGTACGGCGGACCCGGCCCGAACTGCCCAGGTTTACATGCTGGTTTGGCTGCCTAGTCTCTGGGTAACCATGGGGTTCAGATTTCAACTCTCCAAATATCAATTTCCTTTTGTCCTAGGGGGGAATAGTGGTGCGTGCCTCACAGAGTCGCTGGGGGTCGGGCGTACAGCACTTAGCACAATATCAGGGAGCTGCTCTGATTGTCATCGTTATCGGGGGCAGTAAGCATGTCCCTTTGCTAATAAGTATGTATAACATCGGGAAGAAATGCAGGGGATGTGCCTTTGGGGCCACTCCTGTTCCTGCTGAAGTCACCCTTGACTCTTTTGGGTTGTATTTCCCACAGTCTCTAGAATTTGGAAACCATAGTATTTATAGATGATGCTTTCCAGAAATTTATCTATAAATTCTTTTTCTTTTTTTGGGGGGGGGGTTCTGCACTGCCGTGGGTGGGAGGGGGCCTACACCCTGTATTGGCTGGTTGTTAGCCTTTCCTCTGACCGAGGAGTTCAAGATGAGAGTGCTGATGATGCACAGGAGAACTGATTCCCCCTCTCCCTGGAGATGGGTCTCTGGATTTGGACTGATACTCACCCGTTTTCAGCCGAAGGATTACCGTCAGCACAGTGTTTGTCCTCTGGAGGGATGATGATTAATTTTTAAATATTGATAAAATGCAGCCCTTTTTCTTTGTGTTTTTAAATTTTTCCTTGTGGTCAAAACATTTAACATGAGATCGACTCCCTTAACAGATGGAGTGAGCGGTCCGGTGTTGTTCTCTAAAAGCACAATGTAGAGAACTCTCCAGAACTTAGTCACCTTCCGTAACAGACATTTTATATGCAGCAATCCCCTGTTTCCACCTCCCCGCAGGGCTAGCAACCACCGTCCTGTTCTCTGCTTGCAGCAGTTGGACTGTCTTAGGTTCCTCGTCTGAGCGGAACCACGTGGTATTTCTCCTGCCCTCCGGGTTCATCTGTGTTGTTGCATTTGGCAGGAGAGCCTGCCCTTTCTCTTTGAAAAGCAGTAAAGTCAAGTATGCAGAAAAGTCAGCCGCCCAGGGACATGGTGCCGGAAGATCCCACCGAAAGGTTCTGAGTGGCACAGTCTGGCCTGTCCCCGGACCAGTGAGTCTCAGACATTTCCACCCAGGAGCTCCCAAGAACAGAGGCAGTGAATGGGGGCGTGGGGCTGGGAGGGGGCTGGTCAGGCAAGGACTCAGGTGATCTCATGATCTGATGCCAGCAGGAGCCTCCTTTGAAGTATCAGGTATAATCTTGTAGATGTGGGTGAACTTTACTTATACCCATATTCATTGTAGATGTGAAACAATATGTAAGGTCTTTACTGAGAAGTAAAAAAACAGAAGCACCAGAGCGGGGGGTTCATGTCCTTCTCCACCACACACCCGAGCACCCCCAGGCTATGACCCACTCTCACTTGGTTAGACCCAGGGCCCCAGAGACAGAGAGCAGGAGGCAGGGCCTAGCTCCCTTCACTTCTCCTTCTCCTGCTGTGGCCCCTGTCCTTGGATGTCCACACTGGGTGGCGGTCCTGGCCTCCTTGGGTTAGCAGTGGATCCTTTCAGAGATGTTAACAGATGGTTAAGATCTCCGAGTCCAGAGCTGTGACCAAGTGGGGCAGGAACCCTCCACTTAGGAGCCTGTAGCTCTATGAAGACTCCCCTGAGAGTCTGCTTGGCTTGGCACACTCCTTGCAGCCAACAGATAGTAATTCGTGTGCAGACACTAGGTAGTGGGGCCACAAAGAGGAGTTAGACAAGGATCCACACCATTGCTGCTGTCACCCTGGAAACACCCTGTCCTGTAGGGACAACAAAACACCAACCAAACCCTTACTGTGTGGCAGGGGTTTACATGGGGTTTGCACTCTTTGCTTGTTTGTTTGGATTCTTAGGCAAACCACGCCAAGTCCCAGCTGCCTATCCTGGTGTCTTAGAATCTGTGCCAAGTAAGTCTTTAGCCCAGAATTGAGTTCAGGCTGTGGCAGAGGTGATAAGGCAACTCTACCATGATCTGGATTCATCTGTCCACTCCAAAGAAGGATACAGTACAGTGGATTTTGCAAGTGTGTTTGTTTCTGTAAAATGACTATGGGGCAGGGATGTTGGGAAGGAGTTGAACAAGAAGTCTACTATCAAACAGCTTTACGTGGAAAAGGATCTGCTTTGTCTTATCTCTGATGCTGGACTTTATAGAGGTGCAGGCCGGACTTTGTTACTGAGAGTATTTATTAGTGCTGAGTGCAGGGGTGGCCCTGCTCCCCCCAGGCCAGTGAATGCCCGTGGCCTGAAACCCTTTGGGTGGAGGTCGAAGATCTAGACTAGGAGGAGTTAGGGAAATATTCGCAGAGGGCACTGTTCACACGCACAGGGGCAGCAGAAGGCCTCTGGGCGCTGGGTGGGTCTGCGTTTCTGGGAGGCCGTGAGACAGGCCCACCTGTAATCTAGCAGCTACTCAAGCTTTATCCAGAGCTAATCAGCTCTGCCTACATTGCATTTCTCCTCTAACAGCCAGCTCGTGTCCCCCCAGGGGTCGGGGTCAGGGGAGGTGCCGAAGGGCCCACAGGCAGTGCGAGGTGGCCAGGAGACCAGGCAGGGACAGCAGGACTGCCCTGTCTGTCCTGCTGTCTCCTTGAGATCAGGACTCAGCAGGGAGCCCTGCTCCTCTAAGGTCACCCCAGATGCTGTTTCCCTTTTTTTTTTTTTTTTTTTTCCTTTTAACCGACAGACACCCTTGAGGTTCTGGTTGATTTTTCAAAGAGAAACAGGAGATTCTTGGAGTAAAAAGAGGAAACATAGTAAGTTTTCGGAATTTTAAGGAAAATAAAGGCCAAGATTTGCACATCTAGCATTCCTGCAAAACCCACCCGGCAAACAGAAAGGATGCCATTCCTTGGTGCCCACTGACCATCTGCCTTCTCATAGGCACGGGGCACTCACTTGGCAGAAGGGAAAAACAAAGACCATCTCCGGCGCGTCCCCTTATGCCCCCCTCCCGCGTCCGGGTGTGACCAGCGGGCGAGCGCTGCTCCGGGGGCGCCGGCTCGGCCACCCAGGCTGGGCAGCGAGGGCAGCGCCCCCGCCTGGGTCCCCGGCAGGTCCCCTCCGCCGTCCCCTTGCCCAGCCCCCCCCCCCCCCCCCCCTCCCCCGCCCCCATACCCCCCGCGCCACCTCTCCAGTCTCCCCCCTCCTCCCTCGGTGCCCCCTCCCCAGTCCCTCCTCTCCCCAGAGTTTCCTACCCCCCCGCGCTGGGTCCCCACCCACCTTCCCACCCCCGGCGCCCCCTCCTCAGCCGAGCCGAGGCCCGAGCATGCGCCGTGCGCCGCGGGAGGCGGGAAGCGGGCGGGAGCAGCGCGCATCACTCGGGTCCCCTTCCTGCACCGCGCCGCCACTTGCCGGTTGCTAAGCAGTTACCATTGTTTCTGTGGCGATTGCGGAGGCTGTTGCTAATTGGAGAAGCCCCGCTAAGCCGCAGCATCTCCCCTGTTCGGATCCGCTCTCTGCTCCTTGCATTTAAAGAGAAAACTAGGCTGGTCTACCCACTCTCCCTCCCCCACCCTCCCCAGAATAGCCGTGTGATTTCGGAAGTATGGACTAAATCACACCCCTCCCCGCCGCCTATTGGACTCTGGTGGCTCGGAACTCACCGTCAGACCGCACCTGCCCCTGCGCCGTGCGCCCTGGGCAGGGGATCATGACTACAGCCAAGGAGCCAAATGCTTCAGGGAAATCCGTGCAGCAGCAGGAACAGGTAATGCTGCTTTCTGGCGTGTGCCCGTGCGTGTGCCTGTGCGGGAGTGGGGGATGTGTGTCTCTTGAATGATTTTATATTGGCAATGACTGCCCTCACCTGAGCCACAAAGCTGGAGGTGAACACAGGCACTGAGCCAGTGCCGCTGGGGTCTGCCTTCTCCTCTCCTGACTTCTATTTCTGAAAGATCCCCTGGTCTGTGGATAATGCACGGGCACGGGGAGCACGCATCTGGCGAGGTAAACTTGGTGTGAGGGGACCCTTCCACAAAGGCCTCTCTCCGCACAGCTGCCTGATTATGCATTTGTCAGTTGTGAAGGTTTCCAACTACTTTGTAATTTGGGGGCTGGCGGGGGGAGGGATGAAAGAGGTGGGGAGCCCTGCCTCAAATTTCCCTGTATTCTGACCCTCCAACAGGACTTTGATCTGGTTCTAACACAAGTCAAAAGAGGACACTGGAGCTATGTTTAAAGGACTTTTCTTTTGATACCTGTGTCCCTTTTCTTCCTCTTCTCAAGTATGTCTGCAGGAGTGGACAGATTGCTGCTTGTCCTGGGCATTTAGAGAGGGCAGACTCTCCCTGCTAGGAAAACTGCACAGCTAGGACCCAGTGGGACCCTCCCCTTGCCCCCAGTTGAGAAGTAGCAGGCCTTGCAGGGCTGGCCAAGGATGGCCAGGTCGGCTCGGGTATCCCCATATGGCAGAGGATGTCCGCTCACCCTGCCGCTCAGGCCTGCCATCTGCAGAGGCTCCGAGCCTGAGTCTCAGGAGTGAAGGGGAACCAGCAAGCTGTGTCTTACTGCTCCTGTAGATATTGTAATTGGCTTCTCGAAGATCGTGAGGGTTCTTATCTTTTAATCACTGCTTGGTTCTCCTCAGGCGGATCATTAAAATAGATCCTGGGAGACACCAGTAGATTCCCAGAGCAGTTTGCTCAAGCCTGGTAAATCAACAGCAGAAGCTGATTTCCCCGATTTATTTTAGGGGTGCTGTTAGCTCCCACTTGCTAGGATTGGGGCCAAGAAAGGAGAGCCCACTCGAGTTCAGGAAAGCAAAGAGCCTCTTTGGGGAGAGTGTGTTAGAGGCTCATCGCCAACTATTCAGAGACAGTATGAAGACAACTTTGGATCTGTATTTAATGGGAGATGCATTTTTTGGGTCATTTCCTCAAAGCCCATTTTTTGATTAAAAAAAGACCACCTTAGTCGTAGTATCATCATTATTACCGTCATCTAAGGAACTTAAATATAATTTTAATTTCTTATGGGAAGAATATTTTATAAACACAAGTCTAAGAATCCTACACTCGGTGGGAGAGCTCATGTGAAGGTCAAGACTCACTGTAGCGTGAACACTGGGAGGTTCACAACAGGCCAAACAACCCCTCCTCCATTTAAAAAAAATCTACAGATTATTTGTTCAAGAAAGAAACATGTCCACCCTAAATTAGCATCCTGTGACTAACTGGCCTTCCTTTTATTACAGTTCTCCTCCTCACTAGTTACAAAGCAAATGTGCCCTGCGCCTGCAGGCTCCAGCAGGCCTCGGGGAGCATTTCTGACCGTGGGACAGTGGCCATAATTATGGAGAAAGACACTGCTCTTCAGAGGTCTGAGCCCAAAGGTGGGCACTCAGAAGCCCACTCTGTATTATGTGGAAGAAGGCCCATGGCTCCTATACGGCTTCACTCTCGTTTCCCTCTACACGTCAGGAGCATGGAAATAATTTGGGCGTGGGTTTCAGAGGATGTGTAGGGTCTTGTTTGATTTTGTACCTTCTGATCATTGGAAACCCCCCATCCTTGCCCCTGGGGCCATTGTGGCAGACGTGAATGGGCAGAGCGCTGAGGACAGAGGCGGCTGTGGCCACAGGGAGCAGTCAGGAGGCCCTCTTCCCATTCTCAGGCATCGTCTTGACCCTGAGAAGCACATGGTGCCCATCCTGTGAAGCAGAACAAAGTGAGGGTCAACAGCAGGACCAGGGCAGGAGATGCAAAATGGGATGGAGCACAGAGATCTCACGTCTAAAATTAATGTACCTTTAGGGGACGTTGGCTTAAATCTTGACAAACTGCTCAAAACACAAAGAGGTAAAGAAAATACTTAGTCATGAAGACTATTTCCTCTTCCTCCACTATTTATCAGTTTTTAAAGACATTTAAACTCCGTTCTGTGGGCTTAGACTGTAGAGCTCTGAATGAGTTCTCCCATTCTTGATTGCACTTCATCCTTGTTGCTAGTGGAGCTTGGACGTAGTCCCATCCCCAGCTGGGTGGGGGTTTATAGGGAGGCCAGGACAGAGGGCTATGCTCCAACATTTTTTTAAGAAAGAAATAGATGCTGGTTTGTGGTTTGGTTTGGTTTTTAGATTAGGGATCATTTAGTTGTACTGACGAAGTTTGTGACAGTGGCACCTTACATCTTATATTGGGAGGCATTAATCTGAGGATTTGATCTTCTGTAACTTGAATTTATGTCCAACACTCTTTAAAATTTATTCGGTTATTGCAATAGACTAACAGTTCTTAGCAAACTAACACGGTATAGTTTCTTACCTACCTCGGGAGTTGGAAGCTGGGCAGTCGCTGGAAATAACTTTTGTATGCTGAGGATTACTGTAAATTAATGAAAAACAAATCTAGGAAAAGTTATAAAACCAAATGATTTTACCTATTAATTAGAGATTGTTGATTTTCCCTGTTTTTTGTTTTGTTTTGTTTTTTGCTAAAATATGTACTAAAAATAGAGAAATATGTGGAGGTTTTTTTGTTTTGTTTGTTTTTTAAGATGTTGTATAAATACATTGGGATAAAATGGAGAATGGACTTCTAGAAGACCATTTCCCTTTCTCTTTAGATATGCCAAAATTTATTTTTAAATGAAGTACTAACAGTCCAGAGATGTTTGGAAACAAAATATCATTTAAGCTGAATGAACTGAACTCATCCTTTGGCTCTGAAGCTAATCAGCTGGTAGAGGCTCCTCAGTAAAAACCAGATCCACACTGGCTAGCCCTCCGCCACACCAACGTGTCCAGAGTGAAGCTTAGCAGGTGAAGTAGAAAAAGCTGAGGCTGGTTTGGTTAAAATTTATTGTATTCTCTCAAATGAACTAAATCCTTCCTTAGAGAACCAAATTAAGGATTTTTTCCCCTTAAGTAAAAGCACAAATTTATTTTAAAATCTACTGTCCTATTTCAAATGACTTAAAATTGAAAAGCAGTGATCAGTAATACTGTTAAGAGTAAGAAGAGACAGAAAGATTAATTCTCCATGCTTCCAGTGAGCCAGGATATATTTTTGCTCAAATATTGAGCAGGCGTAGGTTTTTAGTGGCAGATTCTGGATTTGTAATGTGTGTGGATGTGTGTGCATGCGCATGCGCACACACAAACAGGCCTCTTGCGTCACAAACTCCAAGTTGGAAAAGACGTCACAAGTTCGCCCCGTGATCAGGTCTACCTGTTGGGCTCAGGAATCTCACAAATAATTGAGAATCTGCTTTTCCTTCAAAGATCTCCAGAATACCTCCTTTTGTATGGCGATATTCTGTGTTCTCTTGGGGAACACGATCTTTTGCTCTGTGTTCAGGTCCAGCACTTCTAGCTTCTAGAGCCCTCCCTGGAAGCTGGCTGTCTGATAGCGCTTCGTGTGTGAGACCTACTTTTTTTGCTTTTCACTCTTCCCTGAGCCGCACAAGCCCAAATATATATAGCGCTGATGTGTCTATTCTCTTATTAAATTAGGAGCACCAGGATCAGTGTTGATTGAGAGGTTAAATTATTTAGCCGGACCTTTGTGATTATAATGCCATTGCAAAGAATTTTCTGAAGTGAATGAAAATTTTTATAAACAGCATATTCTGTAAAGCGGACATGAAAAAGCACAGAGCTTGGGATTCTGGGAGAGGACAGACCTTGCCAGGAGCACACAGGTGATGATGACCCAGGAGATGTCTGAAGTTCAGACATCTTCTGCCCAGTGCTCTTTGTGTTAGATCCTGTTGCTTCTCCCGTAGTAAAATTAGATCCTGAAACAGAGGAGCTGGCTTTGACCATCAAGAGAGTTAAATTTTTTATGAAACTACGTTACAGGGAAAGCCAACATGAAACATCTGTGGTGAAGGTAAATGTGGTATTAAACAAAAAAAGAAGTAGTAAAAGGAAACCCAGTAAAACAAGATTCAGTATTAGGAAGTGCAAACATGACTTATTTCTGAGGTGGTCCTTCCACAACTCAAAGAGTGGCAATGGATGCAATGATCATACTAGTGTATGTTAAATTCTATTATGCTCATGGTCGAAGTTACTAAGACTCTCTGGATAAAAACAAGACTTGAAGGAACCGGACAAGAGTCAGAACAATAGGTTCTTAAGATTGTGTAGAAATACATCTAGGACTCTGAAGAAAGAGAAACATTCTGGCTGCCAGATGGGTCGATGTGTGAAAGGGAGAACTCAGAAGTTGGGCATCCTAGAGAGAACATGAGCAGAACAAGATGTGCATGCCTGGGATCTCCAGATGGGTCCTGGCAAGGAGGGGAGTGGCCAGGGGGAGGATGGGGGTACAGGAGTGGGGAGCAGCAGAGTCTTTGTGCAGAGGAAAGACGGTGGCTGGTGGGGTGCTCTTCTTAGAGGAGGGACACTTAGTCTCATCACCAGAGAGAATAACATGCAATGAAGCGAGCAACTAGCTTGGAGCCATAATCCACCAAGCTCTGGTGTCTACAAGCAGTTCCCATTTTCTGGGATGCATGTGATAGACTAAAAGAAGTCAGTAAACAAGTGTCACTCAAGAGGCTAAGTGAAAACCCAAACAATCCCAGATTGGCTGTATGCAATGCCCAAATTCAAAACAAATGGAAAACAGCTGACTTTTCTTTCTGAAAAATGCTTTCACTGGCGTTAAACACATTTTATTGTGTTCTACTGACATTACATCGAACGTAACCCTGCCCCTCACTTTCAGTACCGGAGCTACCATGGAAAGCTTGCTCAAGACCTTCAAACGCTCCACAGGGAAAACCTGGGGGACTTTGAGGGTTGGAGGATGCTTTCCATTAACTTTCACCAAAACATCGTCAGCTCCAGCATGCCTGTGGACAATGCGAAGATGCTTATCATGTACAGTAACGAACAGTCACCATGTTTCTGCCTCATTGGGAATTGCAGCATTATTATCCTTTGTGGAAATGAGCCATGTCTGTGTTTGGCATTAATTGATTTAGGTTTGTAGTGGACATATTTCACCTACTCTCATGAGAAAGGGCAGAATGAGTCTGCTCATCTAGAGTTCTGAAAGTTGAGGAAAAGATTCTAATCTGGGGAGGAAGCAGGTCTCTAAGGGTACAGAGATTGATGGTTGTTTGAAGACCTTGCTTTAAAAAGTTGTGGCACGGAGATTGTGTATTCTTGTTTCAGTTATGGTTTGGAAAGCCAAAATGAGCTAAAATGTTTTTATTTCAGGTTCCAGGTTTGGTTACCTGGTGGCCTCAAAGCGTAGGAGTGGGAACCACATCACCTGGGTGGAGTGATGTTTGTTGTAATTCTGCAGGAGGCTGACATTCTCACGTCCTTCCTGCCTTGGGTAGTGTGTGTCCCTTGAAGTGGGGACATAAAGGAAAGGGCAGATGGGGACGGTTCAGGAAAAGTAGCCCAGGCAATGTGATCTGATCTAGAAAGTTTGTTCTGCGTCCTCCTTTTCCCTCCATCTGCTGTTCACTATTTATGACTCCTTCACGCCTTGTCCCGGGTGCACCTCTGATCGCCAGTAGTCTCTGCAACGGTCCATTATTTGCTCAGAGTTGACTCTGTCAAAACCTTCCCCTGTGCTGTTCTACCTGGACCCTTGCTAAATGCCGGAGACCAGCCAATCCCTACAAAACGTTTAAGGTCATCGGTGTAATGCGCTACTCACCTTGAAAGCATCCGTAACCTAATCAACAGATGTTGGTGATGAAGCCCAGCAGAGTTGTTCATGGCTGGAATTTCAGGTTCAAAGTTATAGCACAGCCAATGGAAGAAAAAAGAATAGAGTGTTTACTCACAATCATTAATGACAAATTAAGTAGAGGTCATGGTGAGGACAGTCTCTGCACCCCCAGAATCACTGATAGTTTGTGCCCGTCCTGTGAATACCTCTCATTTCTGCATTTATGTTAGATCTGGCCTCGTAGCAGGCAAGTCCTGAATAACAGATACTGTTGCTGCTTTTCGATTCCAGTTCCTGGAGGATTTTGTGGTAATGGAGTAGAAATTTGCAGCAATCCCTTCTTAGGAAAATTTGTCATGAGCACAGACATTAAGTCAGTGCTGCGGGTCAACTTTGATAGGGGTGTCCATCTATTTTTAACAGTGGTGGCTTGGATGCCACAGGGTCCCCCCGCCCCCGACCAGTGGTGTTACAAAACCCATTAGTGATATACTCAAGTCTTGATAATAGAATTTTTCATGACAATTTATATATTACCCCCTTACTAGTATCTGATCAGTGTTTTAGGAGATTTAACTTCCTCTGCCAGAACTCAAAGAAAACTGCTTTCCCCCATCTGACAGTGCATGAGACTCTGAGCATCACTGCAAGCTGCTAAGTTGTTAATTTGGAACACAGGCTTCTAAAAAATGTCCGTAGGCGCACCTGTGAGTGTGGAGGGGGAGAAGGACCAATAGGCACCAGCATAATCTGCAGAATAAAATGGGGAAACTGGTGGTGAGGAGGAGGGGGCTCTTTCAAAACATTTTAAAAGGTCAAAAACTGTGTTCTGACTTGCACGTAGGATTCCTCTTGAGTATCATGGGAATTCATGTTCTGGGAAAGATAGATCCAACCCTTTAAATAGGTTACCCACAGCAAGATGGACATCACAACCAAGAATTTGAAACCTATCCTCTTGATTTTCTCTTTAGAATTAATATGCAGCAGAGCTTCTCTTGAATGGTGGGGACGTATGTTTTAAAATTAATGAAAGAATTTCCTTCTCTATTTTGAAGAGGCGAGTTTTAGCCTCCGTGTTAGAATATTTGAAGTTGTCACAGAGTTTACTCAGGGAATTCTAAAATTATGATACTCACTACCTATCCTAAATCGGGTCTCGAAATGGGAGAGGGAAGGAAACATATTTTTAAATGTTAACAGCCCGCCTGATACCCCATCCATTTATTAGACAGATGTTGGATCAGAGGAAGATTTTAATTTTGATGAATAGGAGACACAGGAGAGGAGAGAGGCCGAGTTGGGAGAAAAGGAAGCTGGCTGGGGCAGCTCAAAGTTGGGAGAGCAGAGGGATTTCCAGCTGCGCCATTGCAACCCATGGGCTGGCTGAGCAGTCTGCTATGGGTGGTAGAGGACCGCTGGGGACATGGAGATGATTCTGGAGAGCTGGAAATGCTTACTTGTGAGGGTTTCAGAGCATGGTAGCCTGGAAAGTCCCACAGTGGAAAGCTGCAGAGGGTTAGTGGGATTCTGGAATAAAGAAAAGAAATCTGAACTTAAGACAGATTTCTGCTTAAAAGAACAGGATTTGGGGGAATATAAGAAAAATGGCTCGGACATAAAAATGACACTTTGTGAGGGTGATTACTTAATCTTGGCATGTCCCAATGGACTAAAAAGGGTACTGGAAGCTTCTGGTTTTCAAAGAGCTTAAAAGGGTTTGTGATGCCCCAGATAAAATTCAGGTTTACTTAGAAGCAACAGGTACTTTATGGCATTAAGGTAAATACACACATATACCTGTTAACATATGTATGCAGTATTCCTCGAAGTAGTCCGAGAAATTTTTAAGAAGACTTGAGACAATTAGAACATCTGGTGCTGATTTTTGTTTTTGTTTTTGTTTTTGTTTTTTTAAAGATTTTATTTATTTATTTGAGAGAGAGAATGAGATAGAGAGAGCATGAGAGGGGGGGAGGGTCAGAGGGAGAAGCAGACTCCCTGCTGAGCAGGGAGCCCGATGCGGGACTCGATCCCGGGACTCCAGGATCATGACCTGAGCCGAAGGCAGTCGCTTAACCAACTGAGCCACCCAGGCGCCCTGGTGCTGATTTTTGGAAAGCAAAATAAACACTCCATCACCCCAATTCCACATCATGGGGTACACAGGGAAAGAAGGAGATTAATAAGAGAATTTTGGTAGGCAAAAACTGATCTGTCGTTAAAAATCATAAAGCCTTAACGTCTCAAACTCTCTTATGCATTTTATGGACTTTATCTGCTCCTTACAAGGATGGCGTGGGCACTTTCCCTTCTTCCTGCCAAGAGCCCTCTTTTCTGGAAGATGGGAGAACACCAGCTCTGATCCCAACTCTTCCCCCTGCTAGCTGATGGACCGGGGCAGATCTAGGCTGAGGCCCCATCTGGGAATAATGCCCATCACACTAGTGCTTGGACGAAAACCTTTCAGCACAGAGCACTCCTCTTAGCATGGAGATTTCAAGCCACTATTTAGTAAGTACTTAACTACATGTGTTGACATAACAATGATATTTGAATGGGCCTATTTTCAGCATTTGGTAAGGGCTTGTGTGTCCATTCTAAGAGAGGTTAGTCTATAAGATCAAAGAACGTTCGACTTTTAAGGCATTTTGCAGACCATCTTGCCCAGTGATTTTTGGACTTTTGTTTTGGTAACAGAAACCTTTTCTCTAAAGGAAATAAGCCAAGTTCAACAAGGTGAAAGCACTTCTCTAATGGCCCCCCATACAAGTCAGCAGAGCACCCTCCCAGTTAGTAGCCCCCAGACAGGTCAGCTGAGCACCCCCCCCAGTTAGTGGCCCCCAGACAGGTCAGCTGAGCACACCCTCCAATTAGAGGCCCCCAGACAGGTCAGCAGAGCACCCCCCGTCCAGCAGAGTACAGCTTATGAACCAGATACCTAATTCAGCAGTCTGATTTTACATAGGAGGAAATAAGGCTCAGAGAGGTTGAGTAAATTAACCAGAATCACACAGCTGACAAGTTGCAGAAGCAGAACACAACCGCTGCCCTCCCCCTTTTTTTTTTGCTCCAAATCAAGGAACCCCAGGTGAGTCATGGTAAAAATGATATACCAAGAAGGTTAACACGAAAACGGATACAGAAAACTGCAAAGGTAATAAAGTGAGCAAATTAAATGCAAATGAAGAAATCCTTGTCTGGAGATCAGTTGAGAAAAGGTGTATACGTAAGGCCTTTGTCTGTCTGCATGTCTTATGGACAGATGTAGCTATTTCTTCTTTTTATTGCACCGTCCCTGGAGGCATTATGGCTTTTGTAGCAATTTTTCATATTTAATCAGTTATTTAATGAGTTGCTTTGGAAACAAGGAAAAAAATGAGGATATAACAAATGTTTTTCTCCTGATTTTTAAAAGTAAGCAGCAATTAATAAGTTCTGTGTGCTTTGGAAGTATGCAGTAGGTAATTTTCAATCTCATCTTAACACTTGAATAACTTCAAAGGTAGCAGTTATACAACAGGTATGGAAAGACAGCATGAAAGAGAGAGGAGACCCAGCATATCACCTGTGTAGACTGGGGATTCAGCCCCGCAGGAGTTCAGATGTTGAAACATCTGGAAATCGTATGAGCTCATAAGCTCAAACTGAACCAAAAGTACGTTGATCATTACCCATAGATTACAGATCCCTTTGCAGGATCTGATGAAAGCCAAGGACCTGCTCGCTGAAGTCCCATACCCTCTTGATTACGTAAAGCTCACAGACACGGTCCTACGTCCATCAATCCCTCAGTGCCGCCTTCCAGCAAGCTAGCATGGTCTGAAGACACATCGGTAGAAACGTGCTCACTGCTCAAACCTTATAAAGATATGAACTAAGTAGCTATCACCTCTGGGTGTTGGACTAGGTGCCCCAGGAAAGAGTGGGGATGAGGTTGGGGGCGAGTGGTCGGGGAGAAAGATATGATGTCCCAACAGTGGTGGAGGAGGGGGCTGTGAACCATGTTGGCGGGTGAAAGTTTAAAGAATGCAGATATATGTCTGGAGAAATAAAGCGTGTCTTTAAAGTTTAAGGAACTGTTAAATATTATTAGAAGAAATGAAGGGATTTTGATTTTTTTATTTCCTGGATTATTCTAAAAGGCAAAAGACTAGGGATGTGTGGCTTTCAGTCCCTAGATGGCAGCTTTAGCTGATGCCACTCCACGTTCTTCAAGCCAGCATTGGGGACCATCAGCCTGGGCTCTGCCCCTGAAAGGGCAGGTTTGACTCAGGGCCCTTCTACTGGAAGGTGTCAAGGCTTGAATACCTTCCCTGTCACACAGCTCTGAGCCTCTGACAGACACAACACACGTCCTGCTGCCTAGGTAGCTCCAAAGCCAAGCGCAATGCCAGCCCCATCAATCTGTTTGCACGATGAATCCGTGAATGCGTGAATCACGTCCTCCCCTGTCAACCTCCTCCAGTGAATGACCCACAGAGTTAAAGGGTCTGTGGTTTCATTCATTCAGCAAATGAACCAGGTTTTTGGAGCCCTAGAGGAAAATAGGATCCAACTCCTTGAGTGACCCACTCACCTTGTCTTCCCTGAGACCTGGGACATCATTGCCCATTTCCTTTCCCCAAATCCCACCCACACCTGTTTTACCTGAAGCCGTTTCTCTACCACAGAAGCATCAGCCACGTGCCACAGTCCATGTGTCAGCATTCAGTCCTGCGGGGACTCCTATCCATAAAGTCAGCAAATATCCTCTCGTTCACCAAGCGGGTGGGTGAACGAGAAAGCCCACTGATAAGAAAAGGAGACCTGTCAGAAAACCGGGCATTCTGCATCCCCAACGCCCTCTCCCTTTTGCCGAGGCAGAAGCACCACGTCCTCTTCCTTCATGGAAGCGATTTGCTGAAATGAAAAGACAGTCCCTTGCACCACCCTCTCCCAGATGCGGAGAAGTCGGGGCGGACCCTCTCAAACTCAGGGGAGACATACTTTGAGAGAAGAAGAAACAAAGTGGATCAAGATGAACAGAATGGAAAGGTCTGGAACGTTGACTGTGTTTGCCCTCTTCTGAGCCTGGATTGGCCAAGTTTGTTGAGAGGCAGGATAGGTTCAAGGGTAACTTCTGGGGTGACAGGATGAAGTGCTTTCCTAAGGAGAAAGCAACCGTGAAATGGTGGCTTAGAGCCCAGGCCCCGGGGGCTGTAGTGTGGGAGGAGGAGACTAGCTCTGGGTTTAGGTGGTCTGAATTTAAATCCCGGCTCAGGCACTGACTGGTTAGGCAGCCTCGGGCTGTCGGGTAAGCTCAGTTCCATATTGTGCAAGAGCGGACTGGTAGCCCCGAATGTCATCCATGGATGATTCTGGTTTCATCCCGGGGCAGAGGAAGGGTGTGAGGATGCGCTCTGAGCCAGGTCAGCGTCTTCACCGACTCTCTGGCCCCCACAGTCTGGCTGCAGGAGGGACGTTGCCAAAGGGATGGCAAGGTTTACTTCATGGGAAGCGTGCTTGCTGCATTGACTGAAGAGGTTTACTTTTCCTTAACTGCTGCGGCACTTCAAATTGCATAGATAATAAGGCACACTTGAAACAGTGAGTCTGCAGCTTTTGACTCTATTAAATTCACTTAGGCGTGTGGCTGACAAGTTACACTAAGGTACTTGAGACTCGGTTGTGGTTGACGAGTTGTCAGAAGTTTCGTATTTGTGACCTAGATGGTTATATAACTTAGTTTGGTGGTGACACTGACATGAACCCAGAGTCGTCGAGCGCCTAATGCATGCGACTTTTCACGGGAAACAGACTCTGTGTTTTAAGTTTGTTAAAATCTTAACAGCAGGGCCAACTTTTAAGATTACCGAGTTTGGTTTCTGAAGGATTTGATCCTTGTAATGAATGGCTATATTAATAGAATTTTTTATTAGTTTATTTCCGTGCTGTACTATGTCTTTTGAAAATTTCGTGTTTGTGTAATTGTGTTTTCATTGCTTGAATGAGGAAATGATACTTAAAGTAACCGACACTAATTGAATCCACGAAAAACGCTGAAGAAAAAAATCTGTGCCCTGGAGAGGGTGGCTTATGCCTTTTGTGACGCTCATGGTGGCTTGCAGAAAATGCTCCCGTGGCATGAGTACCAAGGAAAAGAAGTACCAAGCCCATGTGTGGTTTTTACTCAGATCTCAATTCCATGAAAGAAATTCAAAGTATCTTTTAATTCTGTAGTAGCACCTGAGCTGATTCAATGTCTTGAATTTTAGGAATATGCAGAGAATTTAGAAAAACATCAGATTTTAAATTTTCAAACGGTAAAATTTTATGACCTTTCCCTGTGGGAGAATCCTCATGTCTAGACTTGAATCACCTATCCATTGGCATTGAAATTACTCACCAGGATTGTGTATTACACAGTTTTGTTTAGAAATGTGTGAGAGTTTTTACTGCTGTAGGATTCATTATCTGTCCCTCTTGTGCTCACTCTTCCCATGCTTAGGAATGTCAATTATTTTTATTTTTTATTTTTTACATTACCTGGCAAAGAGCTGTAATGCTCGCAATGAGAGCAATCTTGTGGGAAACACTGACAATCAAGCCACAGGTAGGCACACCCATGTCAACCACACTCTCTCCTGTACTCTCCACATCTCTCCCGACACCCCAACTACCAGACCAGAAAGCTAGACAGAGTTCTTTAAAAATGATTTGTACTCTGATAGAACTTGGTGGGAAGATAAACCCCTTGACTGTGTTTTGTTGAGCAGCCTGAAGACTCCCTACTGCGGCAGATCTGGAAATCACTGACAGACACAAGTTACGCCAGCAAGGTGGGGATGGAGAGATGTATTTCTGCTCCTTTGTTCATCAGGATGTATTATTTCCTTTCTTCCTTGGCTCAGTGGGTGGAGTGCAGTAACGATCCAATATTATTTGTCCCCAGCTGTATGCATGAGCATATATATTTGAGGAAAAAGAAACAGTTTGAGTGTAATTGACCATTTCGGAGATCTGTCATCTCTTAGCTTCTGTGTTGGCCATTGAGTCAATGATGCGGAAGATGTGTGCATACACGTGCCCACATCTACCCTTCCCACCGCCCTGTCCTTCCCACCCCTCTGATTCAGATGGACGTCGCTTTGGTGCTGCATGCTGCTCTTCATTTGGGTCCCCAGGCTAGCCCCTAGGGAAGGAGGCGATTGTGTCAGAGGAAAGGAATAAAGCATAAACACCCGAGGATTGCCTAAATGCAGTCTCTCTAGAGCATTTGTCGTCATGAAGTTCTTCAACAGTCTTACTGATGTTTTTAAAAGCAAAAATTACACCTGATGATTATCTATTTCATGTAAAAATACAAAGAATGTTTTGATGTAAGGATGGAAATAAAACAACCGTGTTTTGTTTTGTTTTATCCTCAAATCAATTTTGTTCTAATGCAGGTGAAATTTTTGCTTCCAAAGACAAGGCTAAAACTCCTAATATTTCTCTGTATAATTTTAGTATCTAGAATAGGGTAATAATACTATTTTATATTTGTGTAACACTCAACACCACTGCCAATAAAAATGTAACATAATCTCCATATTCTATTTTAATTTTTTTCAGTAGCCACATTAAAATGGAAAACAAATATATGGAATTAACTTGATAATATATTTTACTTAACCCAGTATATTCAAAATCTTATCATTCCAACATGAAACCAACATAAAAAAGTATTAATGGGATCTTGTGCATTCTTCTTGTCCATGCCACGTCTTTGCAATTGGATGTGTATCTTACTTACCCCCACAGCACATCTCAGTTCAGACTCACTCTTTTTTAAGAGCTGGATCTCTATTGGTGCCTCATGTCCAGCATTTTGGGTAGCAGCTCTGTGCTGCACTTGGTTTTCACACAAATTGCCTTATGTCCTCTAATATCTTCAGTTCTTTTTTTTTTTTTTTTTAATATCTTCAGTTCTACAGTGAAAGGAAGGAGTCATCTCCTGGTGAGAGAGGACTTGTGTCTGAGTCCATGTTATGACGAGAAATATTTACTACTCTTGCCTCTATTTGAACTTACATTGGCAAATGCAGTAATTTCCTAAAGTTTCAGAAAAGGTGGTCTTCTTTCATATAAATACTGAGAACTAACTGAGAAAAAGGTGGTATTCATTCAATATAAATATTTATTGAGCACTTACTGGGTGTTAAGCACACTTCTGAATGCAAGGATCCGGAGGAAATATAAAAATATTAAATTTAGCAAGTTTTGATTATGTGCTGGGCATTGTTTTCTGCGTTGATAGAATTTACACTGGCAGCCTGGATTAGCTTTTACCAAAGGAAATATGTGGTGATTTTGCAAAACCTATTTTCCTTGTGTCTCTTTCTACTCTCCTTGAGCTGCATACTAGCTCTTGAATAGGTAGCAGCCTCAATAATTGTTCTTCCTTTCCCTGCAGACATTGGCCTGTGGATTTTTGTTTGCAAGATGCTGGGGTGGGTGGTATGGAATTGCAGAGGGCTGAGAGATGCAGCTTTGGGGAGAGTGGCAGCCTTCTTCCATAGACCCTCTTTTCCTTCCTATGGAGAATCCAGCTGCCAGCACCTTCCACATCCACACCCCCTAGCTCAGTCCCCGCCATCTGCAGCCAGGAAAAGCCCACAGAGGGACTCTGCCTGGCCTGCCTGAGTCTCAAGTCCATCTGTAGACCAGTCACCTGATTTGGAGACAGCGGTACTATGAGCCCACATTCTGAATTATAAGCCTAACCAGTAGGGCTTCAGATGCTCATCCTGTGTTGTGATGCTACGCACATTTGTGTTTCTAGAAGGAAAAGCATTTGAATGAGGAGAAGCAGAACAGCTTGGTTTCCTGTGAGTTCTTTGGGCACCATAAGCACAATCTGACTAAACCTTCATTTCCAAACTGCATGCTCATCATGCTTTGACATTTTAGCAGGCAAATTAGATAAGCAGAAGGGTCAACAACAGAAGCAAGACAGTTTTCATTTGATCCAAAACTTTGTTCCTGGTGCTATTCCATGCCATGAAGAGAACCATGCTTAATAATTCATTTTTCAGCTATGTTAAGCAACATGAAGATTCCAAGCAGCATGCAGCCTTCTGCCTTCAGGGCTTAAGTAGGGGAATCAGAGCAGATTCATGAAGCTGGAACAGTCCAGAATAGATCAGAAAATTTCCTAGACTCCAACAAATTTCTTAATTCCAGGCACACTTGGGAAGATAGTGGCATTTCTTGGATTTCATCATGAAGAGAAAAGCATCAACTCCTGAGAGGGGTTTTGTAGGCAGTAAACATTATAGCTCTAGTCTTTAAGATGTTTGAGACATAAAACACGTTTGCATTAGCTAGCGGTGCCTACTTCAAATGCCTCTACTTGTGATACACGACTGTGAAGTTATCCGCCTGGTTTCAAAAGCCATGCCCAAAAATCAAAACCAACGATGTGTGTGAAAGTTCATTATAAACTGCAGTATGGTAGCAACTGAGATGGTGGTACTGTGATCCCTCCTGGTTTAATTGTGGAAGCTGGCCTACTTGCAGAGAAGAATGGGCCCATTAGCCCTGTTTGGGAAAAATAAATGGAAAAACGAAGAAATTCAAAACCAAATAAAATGCCATTCTGTACACATCTTGAAAAAGTTTATAGAGTCGTTGAAGTATAAAGGACCATTATAAGTATGACAATCAACTGTACGAGTATTGTTTCCTTTCCACCATTGTTTTCCAAGATGGCCCTAATGAGAAAGCCTCTTTTAGAGTTTAGGTGTAGTTCTTTAAAGGGCACAGTTGGCCTAAAGTGAACACTCTGTAGTTTGTATTAAAAAGGAGAGAAAAGAAGGAAGCTATTTTGCACAAAAGGCTGTAGGAAATGGAGGCTGCGCAGAAAGAGCGTTTGCTTGGTTGATTGCACGTGTACAGCATCCAGCTGCCATTTGGCATTTGGCCCGTGTTCGGGGCAAGCTCTGATCTTGGTGACGGATTATTTTGTCAAGCTCTACACAGAAGGTACATGTCTATTTTCATCATCAACTAACTTCTATCAGGCACTTGCTGCTTTTGGTCCCCCAACCGTGAAGTTTTATTGACCCATTTGCCATCTCTCGTATAAGTGGATGGAATCATCTTTCTTGACGGGAGAACTCCATGAATATTACACTTGTCTCTGAACAGCTTGAGCTTGCCATGTTTATAGATTGTAGTGCTAGCTCTGTTCTTTTTCTCTGAGTGGTAGGCCATCGGGAGGAGGGTTGGTTGGGCATGCTGACTTTAATTCCGGTAGAATTTCCGTAATCGTTGTAAGTCTCCTTTTCAGGTGACACCCATGGGTTTGTACTAGTTTGATCGGAGCTGATTAAAGTATTTAATAGATGAAGCAAATTTGATTTAATTATACCGAAGAGCTAAAGGGTGGGGTCTGAGTGACAGTTGAGGGGTACAAATGAGATCATTATAGGTGAAAACTTGACAAAAGCTCTAGTATAACAAGTACACACACACACACACACACATATATACATACATGCTCGTATGTTCCATTTACTTAGGAGGATTGAAGACATGAGCTGAGTACAATGTGCCATTTCTGCAGTTGGGACATAGCCTTGAAGGAGGTTCAAGTGGGTGGAGTTCCATGGAAGAAATGGAATATACTCTTTTCTATTTGGAGGTATCCTACAGATTGATTAAATTCTGCTTACTATAATAACTCTTGCTTAATATTTCATGTTCATAATTACCTTCTACTTGTATAGTGAGTTTCTTGGGAATATATCTATTCCTAGCCTTAATGTTCCAAACCCTCGTTGCTTAGTTTAACTATGTTTCAAATAACTTCTAGAAGTTGTGTTTGCTAATGAATTTTTTTTTTTCTTCTTTGCCCCTTCAGTATATGCACAGCTTAATACTGGCTGTATTTCTGTTTGCTTTTTTGCTTTACTTCTCATTGGCCTGTATCAGAACTAAGCTTCGGATAGCCCAGTGTATGATCTTCCCTTGTGGGTCCTACCAAACATAACCCCTTTGTCTCCCTTCTACACGGCTCAATCATACCCACATCTTAGTACCCCAGGCCGCCATACTCTGTATCAGTTTTTTGAGTATTTTCTGGCCCAATGGGTACTTTTTTCATGCAGGCAGGAGGTTGTGTCTTTTATGAATATTCTGAATTTTAACAGGATGTAGAGACATCATGCTAACTAACATTGCATGAAACTTTACGGGTAGTTGAGTTCTCATAGGCAGGCATTTATCTATTCCTCCAAACTCTGGGGGTGGGATTTCCCATCTCCATTTTCTAATAAGGAAATGGAAGCTCAGTGATGGAATGTGCTAGGACCACGGAGCTGGTAATCAGCAGGGTCGGGGCTCAGACGGGTCTCCTCACCCCCTGCTCATGTCTCACCAGCCGTTTTGCTTAAGGAGGGACTTAGAGGTTATATAGCGCATAATGTTTTTCAGTAAACCTCTTTGCAACAAAAAAATATTTTTCTTTCCAGAACATTCATGCTTGGCCTTGATAGTCTTGAGCCCCCACTGCCCAACATTGCCTCTAGGACTTGCTTCATAGCTTTATTTCAGATACAAACATGGTTCTCATTATTCATTGTTACAGCTGATCTTTTTATATACTGCCCTAGGAATCACTTTCAAAATCGACAGGAGTGTAGCTGAAATCTCTCTTCTGTGATGGAAGTTTCATTTCCAAAGAGAGAGAGCAATATTTCTTAATTAGGTATTTACTCTAATGACCCAGACAGAGAGTCAGTTGGTCCTGTTTGCTTTATTTTCATTATAAACTAAAGATTTGGATGATGTTTTCATGAGTCATTGAAAACTGCACCAAGACTGTCGTTACTCAACAAATATTATTAATAATCAGAAGAAAGACACTTATATTTTCTGTCATACACCAGTCCCTAAATGTTTGGGCCAAGGGCACACTTTTAATGGATTGAAATAACAAATATAAATTGTCTCTCTCTGTTACCTGAATATCTCACCTGTGTGGAGCTTTTATTGTCAGGAACTGCCAAATAACCAGCATGCATCATTTTAATTGAACCTTAAGCCTGACACTTTTATTGAAAAAAAATGGATTTCAAGTTATTTTTCATACCTAAAGGCTGCTACGCCTATGCTTCATTGGTGAAGGCTATCTCAGATATGGATGACCTTAGCTCCATGCTTCAAGGAAAAAATAAAACCTCATTATCTCATATCCTTGAGATTTGGCAAAAATTGATCGATTAACTCTCCAAAGACGTATAATGAAGTGACTGCAGGGAATAAAACAAACTGAACTGGTGCCCTGTTCAGCTCATTGAAATGTCTATGACCCTGTGCCAGAGATGTCTGGGTATTCGAGTCTTGGGCTCTGATCATAATGATGCTGCCTTTGTGTGGCATTAGTCCCTATCCAGAAACATGATGTGGTCACATCTTTGGTGGCTCCTAATTCATGTGAGACAGTCTTTCACGTTCTTAAGTCATCCCTGGAGGATAAAAGTCACAGCTCAAAATCTATATTTTGACGAAGCAAGGATGGAGATATAATTATGATGAACTTGAACCTATGATGCCAAAAACACGATTTAAAAGATTTGAGAATTCTACCTAACACCAGTGGGTTAATTGGTATCTCTTATCATAAGAGACTTCATCCAGATCCAGAAAGGCTCACGTTTGCCCCATGTTACATGTTCATAAAGAATGTATAATCTGACATTATATTTTATTGTTGACTTTGACCTGTAAATGTAGAAACACTTTACAGCATCTGCGGGCTACTGTAATCATTGTCGTATGATGTGTGCAGTTGTTGCATGGAAATAATACCACTTTGTTTTCCCATCACGATTTTCTTCAGACTTAGCTGTTCAGCACTGATTCATATATTTTTCCCCAAGTTATATGGCCAAAAAACACTCCCTTGATTTCCATAATGAAGGCATGAAGAAAGAGAGGCATTTGGCTCTTTGGTCTGCACACAGTATCCAATGAGTCCCAGGAGGGTAGGCATAGCTTAAGGATGCAGAAAAACACCTGTGTCAGAGGTCCTGCTCCCAAGATGTTCACGGTACTTTTAGAGAAGAAATAAAGGGATCTAGGTTTCTTTGGTTCAGTCTTAATGTGTTGCATGGGGTCTGTTTACTGCAGGCCATTGTTCGGGTCTGTATGATGATAGATGCTTCTGGGGAAGAAAGTTTCAGGCATCCAGGCAGCATAGAGAACTAAGAGCAGAAAGTTGGGATGAGTATCAGGAGAAAATAGAAAAATCAATTAGTATTAGAATTATGAGGATAAAAGGCAATTTCTAGGTTTTTTTAAAAAGTGCTTTCTAGGTAGGATGACTGTATATCCCAATTTGCTCAGGATGGACTGTTCTGCTTCCTGCTGATTGTCCTGCTTTCAGCTTGAATAGCATTTCTTTTTACTCTCACCAGTGTCCCGGTTTGGGCACTAAGCTCTATGGTCAACACATGTATTGATGATGAATTAGCCTCTTAAACTAGCAAGAGACTATGAGTGAAGATTTTGGTGAAATTCATCTCAAGATTCCCTTTTCCTAAAAACCACAATCTGATATCTATGTCGATTTCTAGTTTTATTGGAGGACTGGTGTTTGACCTTATTTCTTAGAGAAAAAATAACAAAACCTGGCTCGAGTGCTGTGAAGTTTTATTTGCAAGGCAGATCTAGAATTCAGAACTCAAACACATCATTGCCTGTGCTAACACCCAGCCTGTATGATGGGGGACAGAAAAAGGCAAAGAAATAATAGGGCGTGAACTGTAGGCATCTCTTTCTCTCTGACGAGCGTGTCCCTTAACGATGGCCATTTACACTGGATACGTGATTTGGTTTGCCAGGACAGCAAAGAAGGAATGCAAATATTATAAGCCTAGTGGCGATTTGCAAAAGAAATCTCATTTGCCCAGACTATTCCATTTCTGTCCTGCCTTCAGTGGAAATACGCATTACTGTGGGTAATGCCCGACACTCTGATGCTTTGAAAACAGGAGTGCTGTTTGGGTTGGTTTCCTGGGATCCCTCTGATGGAGGCGGTTATTATTCATGTTTTCTGGAACTGTCTTCGTGAGGCCCATGAGCTCAGGGAGGTCACCGTCTCAGAACCATAGAGCGCCAGTTGTCAGAGATTAAAAGGAAGGGGGGAAATTGTTTCCTCAGATGTCCATGCCCCTCTGCTCTCCCTTGGAGTGTGATGTGCTGTCGGGGCTGGAGGGTGGTCCGCGGCTGTGAGATAGTCCCTGAGGGCCACCGAGTCCAAATGAAGGCCTGAGAGGCAGGAACAGCACAATAAGGTTCATGAAGAACGGGGACTTGGCATCATCCTCATGTTATATCGCAAAGCAGGAGAAGTAAACTTTCATGGCAGTGGCGGCCACAGGAGAGAGTTCTGCTCAATCAGTGGAGCATTCTCTGCAGGGGGTTTTGAAGATGAATCTAACTGATGATGTGAGTGTCAAGTGAAGTGGAATGAGAGGAGAAACAGGGATAGGGAAACAACAAATTTGGCGTGGGTATGGCCTTGAAGGTGCTCTTTGTGGGTCAGGGGAAGCCTTGGGTATCCTATCGATTTCCAGTTAGTACCAAGCATTAAGTCAAAGGAAGCCTTAGTAACCATTAAGTTCATGTGAAATGGGAAAAAGTCAAGCCCATAGAAATAAAAGGTTTACTTGACTCACAAGTATATATGCTCATTAGTGGCAGAAACCGGGTTTCTCACAAACCCACCATCTCCCTGACACCAGCGCCATTTCCTAAAGGGCCGGAGAGGACCCTGTGGTCATAGTGTGACAGAGACCCAGTGTGGACCAGGCCACATCCAAAAACTTGGGAAGGAGACTGTCACTTCAAGGACATTGATAAGGCCTAGAATCATCCATTAGGATTATTTCTTCCTAATTCTAATCAAGAAGTGTATCTAATCTAATCTTCTGTGGTAGCACGGCCAGCATTGTTTAGAAACACTGAACATAAATATTTTTCTGTGGGGACAGTCCTGCTCGTAAGCTCTTGCTTCTTTCTGACACGTACGACAACTTTTTTCCTATAATAATTTTGAGTGAGAGGTCTAAACCACTGGTTTTAATTTTAGGTATGTCTTAGGGAAGTGTAGATGGTAGGACACTGATGCTGTGTTTCTGGGTTTACGTCAGTGGTCCCCATGAAGGCCTTGGCGTACACATTTGTTTTATTCCTGATTTCAGCACATCTGTACCGTGCATCAGATACAATATTTTCTGGATCCACATGGTCCAGTGGAACTCAACGTGATGGTAGAATTCTTCTGTGCCTGCAGTGCTGAGTATGGTAGACACAGGTGCATGTTGCTCTTGGGTTCTTCAGTGTCGCTAATGTGACTTCGTAATTTTAGAATTAATAGAATTTGTAATTTTATTTAGTTCGCATTAGTTGAAAGAGTCATATATGGCTCATGGCTACGGTATCATATGGTACGGTTCTAGACAGTGATATAGTGCGGGGGAAAGAAAAGATGAATTACGACCCCTGGCTATCCAGACACTTGCAGCCTAGGGTGGTAGGGAAGGGCAGGAGATGGGTAAACACATCAGGACATTGGAGAGGGATTCGTGTTACACGTCAGAACAAGGGCCTATGGGAGCACAGAAAAGAGAGCATGACTTTCCCTTGGGGTGGGTGGGGAGCATCAGGGAAATTTTGACAAAGAACTGATATTTGAATCTTGATGAATGAGCTGAGTCTATTCCACACATCAGAAATAAACAAAAATAGGGGCACCTGGGTGGCTCAGTCGGTTAAGCGTCTGCCTTCAGCTCAGGTCATGATTCCGGAGTCACGGAGTCCTGGGATGGAGCCCTGAATCTGGCTTCCTGCTTGGTGGAGAGCCTGCTTCTTCCTCTGCCTCTCACCCTGTTTGTTGCTCTCTCTTTGAAATAAATGAATAAAATCTTTACGAAAAAGAAAAAAATGAACAGAAATAGGAAGGAATTTTCAGCAATGGTGGAATGTGTACAAATTCATAGTGCTGTGAGAAAGTGGAAGGCTCTGGATTCTCTGCAATTCTGGGAGATATATAGATATATATATCTCATGGCACATATATATGGAGATATCTATTTATCTATCTATCTATCTATCTATCTATCTATCTATCTATCTATCTATATATGGAGATATCAATATAAATGTAGATACACATTCACACATATGTGTATATGTTTTACGCTCATGGGGAGGTGAGCTAACAGATGGCTCAGGTAAAAAACTACCCTGCACTATTCACCTGTTATCTGTTGTTCTGCCTTAATGTGCTGTGTGACCTTGGACAAATCAATCTACCATTTAGGCTGTCAATCTCCTCCCTGGAAATGAGAATTATGACTTGAAGTGTGAGGCAGGGATGGGACAGCTTCATGAGCCCCCCCCCCCAATCTTGTAGCCTTTTAGTTATTATTAGCTTCAGTCCAATTGGCAGTTTCTGCATTCACTGTGATGGCCTTCCTTCAAGACCATGGAAACATTCTTGGTGATGTCTTTGGCACTGGGTAGTTTTAACGAAAGATTCAAGAGATCCCCAAGAAGTTGAACAGATTGCCTTAATTCTGATGGTGGCTGATCTCCTCCAGCTCACGTAACAATTTTATGCTCGAGTGCCTGCATTATTCCCTTCCCTTTCAGGGATCTTAGGCCCCAAAGATAAATGGCTTTCTGTGGAGCGTGTATAAAGACTGAATGGTATTAGGAACTGGCAGGTAGAGGTATGATTTTGGAGATTCATTCATCTATCATTACCTCAATTGGCAGCACTCGGCACACAGGGGCTGTGTGGATTTTTGTGAGAAGAATACAAGATTTATTTTTTTCCAGGACCTACCTGCTGGTAAGCTACAAAAGGTCTCTGCCAAGCCCTGAGGGATCCCACTTGAGCTCTACTAATAGGCAGATGGATAACTGGTAGACCAGAAGAAGAAGGGTATGCACACACACGTGTGTGTGTGTGTGTGTGCACGTGTGTGTGTGTGTGTAGAAAGAGAGAAAGAACTCACTTTTGTAAATGAGCCTCTCAGGCTTTGATTTTGTGGGGCTTCAATTCTCTGTTCATCCAGGATGGTCACACTAATCTGTAGGGAAGCTAATTTTACAAGAAATGAAACAGGAGGGAGTTGCTGTTGGATGAGAAGGATCCAGCTTTGGAAGATAACCCCAGGGGGAGAATGGTCATCAATCTGCCATTCTTGTGGGCTCCACCAATCACAGCACATTCAGAGTGCTTTGTACCTCTCATCTCTCAAGGTGGACAGAGTATCACACACGATGTGATCATTAACTCAGCAGGTGTGGTTAAATCTAGAGATCGACGGTGAAATTAATAGCCTACTGAAGAATAGAGCCACTTTCTGAGGGTCCATAAAAACATACTCTTTGAGTTTTCCAAAATAAGATTATTGGGCATGTGTCTAGCAATATCCAGGATTTTTTTTATTATGGTGCATATATGTAAATACGCATGCTTGCATATATGTTTATTTGGGAATAGGCTAAACATATTCCACCTTTCATAGTTCCCCATTTATATGATGGGGTCTGTTTTCAAGGATGGAAAGTAACTGATGAAGGGATCAAAAATGTGTTCTTTAAAGGGTGATGGTTATTAAGGAGGGCACATGTTGTGATGAGCACTGGGTGTTATTATGTATACATAGTGATGAATCACTAGATTCTACTCCTAATACTAATAGTACACTACATGTTAACTAATTTGAATTTAAATAAAATCTTAGAGAAAAAATAATAATAATAAAATAAAGTAAATGTGTTCTTTGTTATGTCTTAACTTAGGGCTTCCCACTTTTAAAGTGCCTACAAATCACCTGGCGGTTTTTGTCAGATGCGGAGTCTGATTTGGTGGGTCCTGAGAGTCTGCATTGCTAACACAGTCTGTCCCCGGTGCTGGCCCAGCGAGGAGGCCTTGTGTGTGTGTGCACACGTTGTATGTGCACACACATTGTGTGCATTGTGAGTAAGTTGTCCACATGCACAGAGGAGCCTCTGAGAGGCTGTAGGACCAGCAAAATCTGAAACATCAAGAGGTACCAGTGTCTTATGGCTGCGGGCTTAGAGAGCATGCAGACATTTTAGGATTCTGGTTTTTCCAGAGAGAAGCAAAATGAAGTCTTCCACTGTCAGGTCCTCTGAATAATTTGTTTCTCTCCAGCGCGTTTTTGGGAAGGTGCGTTTGGCCCTTTCCCACTCACGTTGCCTTCCCGGTGTCTGGGGCAGCATGTTGGCAGCGCCAATTATTGGGAAGAGTAGACGCCCTGGCCTTGGCAGCGAGAAGCTTCTCTGGTCCGGGGCGCTGGGCGGCTGCAGCAGGAGGCTGGCGGCCCGTCCCAGGAACAGCTGGTCGACCCCTGCAGGAGGAGATGGATGACTTCAGAAGGTTGACGATGGATGCGGCTGCAGCCAAGCCCCGTCTCGTTAGAGGGGAGCGCGCCGCACCTTCGTGTAATGATTGTACATGTTCCCCTTTGGCCCTTCTAATAGTTCTGCTTTAAGCATATTTGTTTTTCCTTATTTTCTAGTGTCTTTGAGGGAAATCTCTCTTCTACTGTGTAATCCAGTTTGGAGAGAGATGACATGTCTGACTCTGGGAAGAAATATACGTATTTCTCGGTTGTTGGTTTGTTTGTTTTTTTCCTCAGTTGAGTGTTGTTAGACTTTGATGTTTGATTTCTAGTCAGTCTTTAATGTGAGAGACAAACACATTTATTTTCTATCAATTCCTGGAAAATGCTCTCGACTTTAAAGACCTCTAGACTGGTCTTGTCAGTACAGCAACGTAGTGACAGTTTTCCTTCTAAAAATTCGAGTGCTTAAATCATGAGCACCTGGTAGTATAGATTAATGCTTTATACAGTTTGAAAGCTGAAGTCCCATGCTGCATTTAGATGGTTTAAAGCATTGATTTTTCTCTCCCTGACAACTCTTAAGATACTGGTTGCCCCCAAATGGGAGAAAGTCGGTTCATCTCTCCAGCATGTTGCTTGCTATAGAGAATATTGGTGAAACGGATAGTTTTTCTTCATTATAAGATGCACCATGGATATGAGGAGTGTTTTAAATCATTGTGAAAATTGGAATCAGTGAGACAAAACATCCTCATTAAACTCAAGAATTTGGGATCCAAAACAACACTCAGTTTGATATTTGGCCATTTATCTAACGTCTGACTTCATGTCATTGTAACTGCTAAGGTCTGTCACGGGAACTACATCATATTTTGTAATGATTTCTATGAAGCCTTTTTTACATGCTCACTCTTGTGGACAAACTGTTGCAAAATAGAAGAGGAAGGAATGAAATTCTTGAGTATCATCTGTTGTAGTTAGAAATCCCATTTCTGTAAACTGTTTCCATAATTTATTCCCAAATTGTATTTGTAATGTAACAGGACAAATACAAAGCAATTTTTAGCAAGGAGGAGCAATTTCAGCTTTGTCATTCTATTACATGCTGTGTTGGCTTAAAATATTCTGGTCACAGGAATATTATCAACACCTCATCATGAGAGAGAATCTTAAATATGGACCAACTGAGTTTGCAGTTTGTGTTTTGTCACTTATTAAAAAAGGGAGAGGAGGGATGGAAAGAGAGGAAACCCTTATCAAAGATTCTCTATTGGGGCACCTGGGGGGCTCAGTCGTTAAGCGTCTGCCTTCGGCTCAGGTCATGATCCCAGGGTCCTGGGATCGAGCCCCGCATCGGGCTCCCTGCTCCGCGGGAAGCCTGCTTCTCCCTCTCCCCCTCCCCCTACTTGTGTTCCCTCTCTCACTGTGTCTCTCTCTGTCAAATAAATAAATAAAATCTTTAAAAAAAAAAAAAAGATTCTCTATTGAGCACTCACTTTTCCTGAACCCTAGATACTCTCCTGTGTCTTCCAGGGATGTTTCCCCCATGCCATACTCTCTAGGACAGGAAGTTCCAAGAGGGGGGGAATGGGAGGCAGAGGTAAAAGGATAGGTGATGTCAGTGCGCATATTAGTAGCTGTCACCTCTTCCTATCGTGTGACGCTGGACAGATACACCTGACTCCAGACAGCAGCATCATGTGAGGAAAATGAGACATACGGAGTTTAAGTGGATGTGGGATTTAAGCGAGGCACTGAGAAGCAGGTCTGGGTTAAGGTGAATGGAAAATGGAGAAAGACCTATTAAAATCATTTACAGATAATTCAGAGTACGGTCAAAATAAGCCCAGATGCAAATCCAGATACTGTTATTTCACAGCAACAAAGATCGTGTCCATGCTATTTCACTTTGTCTTTTTGCCCATAACGTGGAAGCCACAGAAGTGTTGAATGATTGTCTTTGGTCTCTTGTCCTGAGCTTTATTTTCAGGGCCTCTGTCATTTCATTTCTCCAGTTGCTAATAAACTAACAAATGATTTACACCTCACTCCTTAGAGCCTGGAGTGAAATATTCCTAACCTGAGACGTATCCTTCGAATCTCTGTCACAGCACATTCTCTGTAACATTAACAGTGAGCTTTGTGGAGGGGGACTTGGTATCTTCAAAAGAAGTCCAATAACATCGATCGGAAGCTAACTATGCACAAATAGACTTCTTATTGACCAGGTGACCACTGAGATGCCATTGACCAGAATTCCATTTCTAGTTACTTAAACTTAAGAAATAGTCACACATGTGCCAGAAGTTTCACCACAGCCTCATTTCTCTGCGTGAAGAACGTAGGGAAAGGGGCAGCGCCGAGCCGTACGTTTGAGTGCAGCAGACACATGGGGTGGGAGGGATCCGGGGGACATGGGGAACTCAGCCAGAAGTGACTGTGACAAACTGGAAATAGTAGGGGGCGTATCCGGCCGCCCGCAGGTGTTGGGCAGCTTCATTTTATATTTTCTTAGGGTCACTTTATTTTTTTAATTATGTTCAGTTAGCCACTGTGTAGTACATCATTAGTTTTTGATACAGCGTTCAATGATTCATTAGTTGTGTATCACACCCAGTGCTCCATGCAGTACGTGCCCTCCTTAATACCCATCACCGGGCTAACCCATCCCCCTACCCCCTTCCCCTCTGAAACCCTCAGTTAGTTTCCCATAGTCCAGAGTCTCTCATGGTTCCTCTCCCGCTCTGATTTCTTCCCCTTCAGTTTTCCCTTCCTTCCCCTAATGTCCTCCATGCCAATCCTTATGTTCCACAGATGAGTGAAACCATATAATTGTCTTTCTCTGCTTGACTTATTTCACTTAGCATAATCTTCTCCAGTTCCATCCATGTTGATGCAAATGGTGGGTATTCATCCTTTCTGATGGCTGAGTAATATTCCATTGTATATATGAACCACATCTTCTTTATCCATTCATCCGTCAATGGACATCTCGGCTCCTTCCACAGTTTGGCTATTGTGGACATTGCCACTATGAACATTGGGGTGAATGTAGCCCTTCTTTTCACTCCATCTGTATCTTTGGGGTAAATACTACCTAGTAGTGCAATTGCTGGGTCGTAGGGTAGCTCTATTTTTAACATCTTGAGGAACCTCCATACTGTTTTCTAGAGTGGCTGTACCAACTTGCATTCCCACCAACAGTGTAAGAGGGTTCCCCTTTCTCCACAACCTCTCCAACATCTGTTGTTTCCTGACTTGTTAATTTTAGCCATTCTGACCGGTGTGAGGTGGTATCTCATTGTGGTTTTGATTTGTATTTCCCTGATGCTGAGTGATGTTGAGCATTTTTTCATGTGTCTGTTAGCCATTTGTATGTCTTCTTTGGAGAAGTGTCTGTTCATATCTTCTGGGCAGCTTCATTTTAAATCTTAGATGGGAAGGTGGCCTCATCAATGTTTAGGTAACTGAAGTCACATGACACACAGCACCTAGAAAAAAGGCTGGAGAGATATGACCGTGTTTTTACTAGTCTTTGTCTCTAAGTGTTAATATAAATGGTATTTAGTTTCTCCCATTGTCCTTTTCACACCTTTGCAAATGCTTTATGGTCACTTATTATTTTTGAAATGGGGGATGGGGCAATTATGCACAAAATTAGTTCACACAGTTGCAGGGACCTTTTACTAGATGCTTCACTTTTTCCCAAAGATTACTACTGTTTCTGGGTTTATAAACTTGCATCGAGCATTTGCAGATAGGATTTTACAAATTTACAAAGCCTCCGTTTATACTTGCCAGCATACACTCTGTCCCACGTCATGCTCAGACCGAGACTGGCCTTCTGTCACGATTCTGTGGGAATCGTGGAGCCATGGAAAACAGAAAAAGGTGGGGGTTGTTTCACACGCTCCTCAGATGCTCTTCCTGGGTTCTCGCTGGAGCCTGAGATCAGGGATGCATGCTACAGCATTTTATAACTGCTATCATATGAAGATAGAATTGCTTGTTGCAATTTAGAGGCGAATAGAATAACCCCAAGGCCACTTTGCAAACTCCAGACCAGAGCAGATATTTTCCTCATTTTACAGACCGAAATCTAAGAAAGTTGACATCTTGAAGAAAAAAAAAAAAAATTCGCTACTCATCCAGGTATGTAGGTGGAGGACACAGTCCATCAGAATCCATCTCTAGCATTGTTCAAGCTGTGTCTGAACTCGATGCCTGTGATCCATCCCCAGGGGCTGATTGCGGAGCCACCCCTGTGGACCCAGCCCCGCACCCTCCCGTCGGCAGCTGGCTCACAGGCTGACTGCCCTGCCGGCCCCTGAGTGCGGTGAGGGGAGGACCCTGCCATCTCGCTCAGTAGCACTGGGAGCCATTCAGAAGAAAGCCAGTCAGGGCATGTAGGAGGAAGAATGAATGAATGAAGTTGCATAAGTTAAACTATTAGGTAAAACCTGGGAGAACATGTGTGCATTATGGGGAGAGGGAGGGAGGAGGAGCCTCACAGAGATGGAGGCATGGGTCATTCTCTGCCTCTTCACCAGAAAATGCTGGGGCGGTGAGATTTAGGGGCTCATGTGAAGGTCTGGAGGACTTTGGGGGCACCTCTTTTGCAGCTTTTTGGAAGGGACGTGTTTTAGTCACCATTGGTAATTTGGGCCCCTGAGTCCCACACGGAAATCTTGTGTCTGCTGTCTGAGGTATGGATCTCTCATCCAAGCGTGCAATGGAAAGATTATGGGCTTCGGGTTCTGACCACACCTGGAGGCCCAGCTCAGATGTCGGCCGGAGTCTGGTCGGGAGGGCGGTGGGTACATAGGAAGTGCCCGCAGCGACCGCCCCCACGGCCAGCCACGTCTGTGGAACCACGGACATCATTATCCAGAGCCCTTCCCCTCACTCCAAGCTTATTTCTGCCTCAAAGTGTTTCTTTAAACTTGTATTTGTTACTTCAGGTTTCACACGCCGGCACATCCTTTTCTTGAGATGGAAATGATTATTTCATTGTTTTTTAATACTTCATCGTAGAACGTATGCAAGAACCCGTGATGCGTAAAGGAAGGCAGAGAACCCCAGGAAGGAGAAGCTGGTGGAGATAAGCCGATGCTTTCATGCACTGGTTATTTAAAATTGCCGTGTTAATTGCACCAGGAAGAAGCAATGAGTATTCATTATAACGCTTGTGTTACGGCTTTTCCCAGTCAATGCAGGATACAAGGCGCATGCTTCCCGGCTACCCTGCTGATTCAGCAAGACAAGTGAAAGTATTTCTTTAAAAAAAAAAAAAAATTCCCAATGCCCCACACCTGAATTGTGAGTACTTATCATTTTACCAAACAAATATCAATACTTTGCCACTTACGGGTTGTATAAGTGACCATGAAGATGATTTGTTGGACACACCTACATTATTAACCTATAAACAACGTGCAAATACAGGCCGTAAACTGTGACAGTCACAGTCCAAGCAGTACCCGTGGTGGGAAACTGTTCCATGACTTAATAAACAGTTACTGCACTGGACCAAGAGTACAGAATCAATCCAGGAGGCTAATAAAATGGAATTAGAGACCATAATCCGCGTGCAGCGTACTAACATTGCAACAAGGAGAGTGCTGCTTGCCGCGTGGCATTCCAGAGACTGCAGGCTGTCCCCCCGGAATGCAGGCTTCCCCAAAACCCTTCGTGTTTTGTGTTCTGAGTTGGAATTCTGCAGGTATTTGTGGGAAAATACCAATCATTATGTTAATAACGTGTATATAGTTTTCAGTGTTGACGGCTTTCAGTGAGGTACTCTGTGGGATATAAGAAAACGTAACATGGTTTTGGGTTTTTTTTGGTCCAGACCGGTGTAGTTGGACAACAGAGAGCCAGCATTATAAACCTTTCCAGCAGTCCAGGCTTACGGATCTGAAGGAATTCAAAATGCTGTGCTTGATGCAAGTTGGAATTGCATCGGACGATGGGAAGTGCCTTGTCTAAGATTACAAAATGGCAGCGCTGGGGCTGGACGCCTTTCCAGTTCTGCCTGGGGGGCTCTGAGCCACACGTGTTGCTTCAGTGACAAGTGTGACGTGAGTGGGAAAACAGCAGGTGTCGCAGCCATGCTGAGGCAGGAGGGAGCAGCTCTAACATGGGCTGGGGGTGACCAGGGTCTCCGAGAGCTGTTGACCATCATGCCCCCCTCTACACTTTGGAATATGATTCTAGGTGGAGTGTAGAGTTAACTCCAGAGCGTATGCGATTCAAACCAAATGCCAGGATCCCCCAGAGTTGTAGGGGAAACAGCACCCTGTGGGCCTGATGAGTCCGGGAGGTGTGGAGGATGGCATAGATGGAAGGGGTGGGGACCGTGAGTAGAGACGCGGAAGGCAGCGGGCGGGGAGGGCAGACCACCCTGCAGAGGGCCCACACTCTGCCCACTCGAACCAGTGGGCGCTAAGAAGGTGGTTCTGTGGCTCCCTCCACCAGGGAAGCCACCGGCCACAAGTGGCATCAGAAGACGGGGAGGACAGTCATTTGGCCCAGGGGGTGTCCAGCTGTTAAGTGCAGAGTGGGGGCCAGGGGGCTCAGCTAGAAAAGCAGCGTTCAAATGTCAGAGTGCCTCAGATCTCCTTCCAGAATATCCCAGGCATAGAAAGGTGAATCACTCCTACTATTTGATTCGTCAGTTCCCCTCATTTCAAAGGTGAACCTGAACTTAACTCCTGCAAGGGGCGGAGGAGGGAATATTGGCTGTGAGCGGTGTCAAACCCTGCAGCTGAGTCCCTGGTTCCTCTGTCTCCTGGAAATCGGACCCTGGTTTGCACAGCTGGCCCAAGCCGGGAGCCTGCATTCACATGCATCTGCACACCACCTCCTTGGTCCTCTCCCTAGCTAGTCCTATTCTTTTTGCAAACATAAAGGTAAAATAAACCTGATGGAAGTTTGAATTGCAAGCCACCAAGTAGTTTTCAGTATTGTAACAAAAAAAAGAAAGGACGAGAGAGAGAGAGAGAGGAAGGAAAGGAAGAAAGGAAGAAAGGAAGAAAGAAAGAAAGAAAGAAAGGAAGAAAGAAAGAAAGAAAGAAAGAAAGAAAGAAAGAAAGAAAGAAAGAAAGAAAGAAAAAGAAAGAAAGAAAGAAAGAAAAAAGAAAAAGAAAAGGAAAGTAGGAAGGAAGGAGGGAGGAAGGAAGGAAGAAAGGAGGAAGGGAGGAAGAAGGAAAGAAGGAAGAAAGAAAGAAAGAAAGCCAGTTCTTTCTTTCAGATGCCCAGGATCTGAGCTTCTAGAAAACATCTCCTAAAAGCTAGCCGTGTTGGCATGGCGCTGTGCGTGAGGCAGACATATGCCGCCAGGCTCCGTGGCTAGTCCGGAAGTAGGTCCAGTAGGCCCCGCAACGGCCCATCATTTCTGAATCCCGATAGCTCTCAGGGGCACAGTCCAGGCACCTCCTCACCCAGGCAGGTCTCACCAAGCCTGGTGCTCAGGGAAGGATCCCGTGAAACCTCCCCTCAAAGCTTAAAGGATGGGGAAGTCCCCCGCTTCGGCAGTGTTTGCATTTCAGTGGGGACAAAGGCTGATGCCCAGTGAGGAAGCAGATAGGGTAGAATTTTAAGCACCAGCTGTCTCGTGGGTGTTTTTGTTGCCCTGAAGGATTTGTTGTTTGGGGACCGTTGCTCGGTGCCCCTGCAATGGTGCTGTCCTGACCGTCCACCTGTCCTGCACTCAACTGGCAGCGTCAGCCTGGCCGGGGCAGGTGCATCCGGATGGCTCCTCCACGGTCTCTGTGTCTTACTAAGCGCATATTCGTCTTGCCTTCTGGCAGATATTTTCCATATGGCATTGTGCTTATTTTTATCCTGGATGTAAGTTGTTTCCTTCAGAAGATGACATTCCTCGCCGAGATGCTACTGACAAAAGTGGATGACAAATTCAAAGTTGCTTACGTTTTTCAAAGGGCTGTAGAAGCACAGCTTTATTTTGACAAACTGTCACTCCAAATTTGACTCTCCACCCGGCCTGACAAGCCTCCCTCTGGGCATCTCACTGTCCCTCAGCCCCTCTGACATATGTCTGAAGGGGCCTCTCTCCAACAGCTGAGGAGTGCTTTCGTCTGAGGGGCTTCTCCCTATCATGAAGGCAGATATCTGTAGAATAGTGAAACTTCGCAAAACATCTGGAAGAAAGAAATGATCTCAGGACTTAGAAGTCACCCACGATTCGAAGAAATTTAAAATCCATGCATACGTAAGGAAGTGAAAGTGGCAGACGCAGGATCCGAATGATTCAAGCCCAGAGAAGAAATGAAAAGGGGCAAGAAGCAGCCGTGAACTTGTCTGAGTCCGGAGATTTCACGCAGGGCCAGCGAGAATGTCCATGCCTGTCTTCACAGATAGCCTTTTGGGTGAAGGTGCTCGGACCCATCCTGTTATTTCTTCCTTTACCACCAGAGAGTGGGACCATGGTATTCCTGCGCCATCAACCTCCTTGCAAATGTCTAGGCCCTCTGAGGAACAGACCACCCATTGAACCTAGCGGGACAGCCACGCCGCACGTACAATATCCCCTTTTACACTCCCTCGGCCACGGTGCCTCTCCCCCTCTCACACTGGCCTGTTTTTCCTCCTGAACATGACCTGAAAGCAAACACTGGGGGACTCTTTTACCACAGCAGCACTGCCCAGCTTCCTCCATCCCAGCATTCATCCGTCCCTCTTTCTTCCCGAGCCCTGGCCTCACTGTTCGAGAAGGGGACCAGTGCCAACCTGTCTCCCCGGGGTGATCAAGCATCAGAAGTTGCTATTTAAATTCCAGCTTTCTAAACTTGCACTAGACTGGATGTGAACCGGCCAGATTATTTGTTTCCTTTTAAATAAAGTGCTTGATGCTTGGGCTGTGCGGGGTCAGTCCTGGGTGGTCAGTGCCAAGGTAATAAACATGGATAGACTGTACAAAAATGTGATTTAATAAAATATTCTGCTGCTTTTCCTCCTTTGAGATGTTGTTCAGTGGCACGTGTTATGCATTGAAAATGCTGCTAATTCAGAATCCCCGGGGAAGGGAAGGAGGGCGTGGGGACAGACGGTGTGGGCGGGACAGCAGAGCAGGGGCGCAGCCTGCTTTATTTTTAATACCGTAGTTGGGCTGGTGGGGGTGTGGAGTGGGGAAGAGGGCATGGCTGGCAGCCTGTCCCAGTTGGGAGGGGACTTTGCAGCTCTCTCAGCAAAACTGGTGGGTACCAAGTGACCGTTCATAAAGAGCCCACAGAATAGAAAAACCTCACTTCCCCTGAGTTCCCATTGTCAACAGACATGTTCTGCATAACAGTCCATTGGAATTCAGCAATCATTTGCCGAACAAGTGGTAGGAATAGATCATCTCAACTCTGGTCCTCATCCAGTGTGTGGTTGCTTTGACCCAAGAGCTCCTATTTGTTTTCATCACAGTAGATTAGGAACATTACGTTTGGTAAGAGGTATGTTTTAACCTCCTTGGGATGCACCTGTTACGATCGTCCTACTGTGATGTGGTCAGCAATTTAACTCGGTTGACCGTTCTGAGCACAACATCAAATTCTCTTTGGAGCCAGCTTAGTTGATCAAGATTGATATGCAAAGATCACATGCTGGATTTGGCGGTTATAAAAGGACATACTGTAGATTTTAATTTATTTTAGATAGAGAGCTGCAACAAAGTCCTAATGCCTTTAACGGGACAGAAATTAACAGTCTGTAATCGTTCTGATGTATCTTCTGTGAACTCTAGCGATGTCTGAACCACTTAGCAATGAAATGAATCAGAAATCCCCAAACCCTTGTCAGTCAGCTCAGCTCCCAAAGGCCCATCTGGGTCTGTTCAGTCCTGTCCCTTTTCCAGCTTTCAATGTGCCGTCATCAGCCATCTTGTGGAAATGTCCTTAATTCCCTTGACCTTCCTTCAGGTTGCCTGTTCACCAGCGACGGTGAATAATTTATCCCTCTGGCTTTAATGTGGTATATTTTCTTGTCTTTTTAATAACTAGAGACCCAAACTGCTGTCATGCGGTCCCTTGGGTTAAAACCATCTTTTGAAAAAAATTAAAAATTAAATAAAAAATTAAATAAAACCTTCTTTTAAATAATATTTCCCTTTATTTTCTAGGTATTGAATGTAGAGGTATGGGTGACATTGCTGACGTGCATTTATCACGTAGGAGGCGCCAGTTAATTCACAAAGCATTTTACGTGCAGTATCTAAATTAATGCAACTGTCGTCTCTGTTAGGGTTATTATACCCACCTTGCCACTGAGGGAGGTGAAGCTCGGGCAGTCAGCTGTCTTGCTTGTGGTCTCATAGGTAGGAAGTGCCACATCCACTGCAGAAAGGGGACTTCTGCTCCCGGTGCCTGAGGGTACGTGCTTACAGTTTTTCAAACAGCACTTTCCTTACAATATTTGGACTTCTTTCCATTTCTTGTAATGGAAGCATATAGATTGCATTCTCTAATGAATGAATTCATGGCTGTGAGCATAGACACTATTATTTAAGCTCTTTTATTACTAGTAATAAATCACACTTAAATATTATTCCATTTAAATGCTGATAAATGCCTCTATCTTCCTTTTTGTATTTAGAAAACACCAAAAAAGCGTTAAGTAGCATTTTGAAATAAGGGGGTTGGACAGTGGGAAGGTGTTACAAGGTCAACATGAGTCTTTACACGTGTTTCGCTTTGCGTCAGGATGCCCACATCCGCTCAGGGGGAGGTTCTCTGGCTCTGTCCTCTCGGTGTTTGGGGACTGGGCCAGATGGAGGAGGTGGTGACAGAGGAGACTCAGGGAAATGAATCACTGTGAGTACTCCATTCATTCAGGTTTTAGAAATGAAACCCACAATCGGAGATGCCTTTCTAAAACTCTCTCTTCAGAGATCTGATGAAAAAAGCCGGGGGAAAGTAGTATGGGCAGACACCATTGACCCCAGATCATGGCAGACTTCTTGTCTTCTCACCTCCTACCAAAAAAAGTGCAGATGTGACGCCTTTCTTTTTTCCTGGAAGCAACTGCATCACACTGAAGCAGCAGAATGCCCTGTTTCTTACTCAGTTTCTCGTTCCTTATGTTTCGTCTTGAGAGGCATGTGTTTAATTTTTTTCTCCTTAATGACATTTAATTGCATTCATTTTCATATTCCAGGCATCGTAGATCTTGCCAAAGTGACTGGCTCTTCCTGGTGCCTTCTGTAACATAAATTCACAAGAACAGTTGCTGAGTTAGAGAGGAAGTCATTTCAGCAGTTAAGGGGAACATTTCAGTGCATGGTGTGGCACTCACGCCGCGTTCTAGGGGGAGGAAGGGGGCTCCGACCCCCAGTGATGGCCCTCAGAGGAGGGTCTTTGGAAGCAGTGGACAGATTCATTACTTTAGGGACTCACTTCCTGAAGGCGAACCAGTAGAGATCTGGGAGTTGGCAGGACAGTCGATGTTTCTTCTGCAGAAATTGATGTGAACACTCAACAGCTTCTGTACCTTTCAATCTTCAAGAACCGCGCAGTGAATATTTTGATTTAAGGAACCGTAAATGAATTGGACCATGTTTTCCTTCCAAGTGTGAAGGGCCAGATGACAGCATAATTGCCGTCCGCTTCTCCTAACTTGAGGGCAGCACCGCGGCCGGGACGATGCTGGTGCCCAGATGGCAGACAGCTCACCGTCGGGTCTGAGGGTAAGCCCGACATTGGAGTGAGCACTGTGCTTATCATAGGATAGCTGGTAATTCACCTCGTAAAGAAACTAACATGGCACAAAGGGCATCGGGTGACCAGCACCGATGTGTTTCAAAACTCACCTCGCCATTAACGGAGACGTGACCGGAGAGTGCAGCTTTGCCGAGAACGACTACGGTCTGTCTGCATCGGAGCCGAGGGAGCGTAAATGGCCCACATGAAACAGGTCTGAATGGCCACGGCCAGTGGAAGGACATGACAGCTTCCGACTGCCTGAGGGCGAGATGTCGGGCGTCACCTGGTGTGATCATTATGGCGCTACGAGCTGCTCAGTCCTTGGTCCCGTGTCCCCGAACCCCGGGCACTTGCATTAAGGTGACTTCCCGCAGCCCTGACTGCCGGTTCTCCCGCAGCCGGCCGTCCTCGCTGCGCCTCCCCCTGTGCGCTACCTTCTCTCCATAACCCATGGAGTTTGTGAATGCCCTAGTTAATTTCCTAGGAGCGGAAGGTTTTAAAATGAGAACTGCTCCCAGCTGGGCGTGGCTTCCCGTGCAGACCCCACAGTATGCACCCACAGGAGCCGCTGCCCAGCCAGGAGCCCCTCCCAGGGGGTCCTAAGTCAGGGGCTCCGAGTGTCCTGCCCGGCTTTTCCTGCATTTCCAACTGCTGTGGGAGGAGAGACGTTCTGATTGCTAGCCCCAGTCCGACTGTCCACTGTCTCTATTCATCATTTCTTTTCGTGCAGAATACCTTCTCAGTGTCATAGAAAATTCCCATGCGTTAAAAGAGACATACTCTTTTTTTTTTTAAAGATTTTAAAAAATTTATTTGAGACAGAGAGAGAGCGCATGAGCAGGGGGAAAAGGCAGAGGGAGAGGGTGAAGCAGGCTTCCCGCTGAGCAGGGAGCCCCACATGGGGCTCGATCCCAGGACCCCGGGATCATGACCTGAGCCGAAGTCAGACGCTTAACAGACTGAGCCACCCAGGCGCCCCAAGAGACATACTTTTTAACTGAAACAGAAATACTTTGATCTGGGAGTGGGGAGGGCTGCTTCTCTCCCTTACACCTGTCCCCAGATTATCTTCTCGGAGAGGTCAAAAACCTTCCTCCCCACTTCCTGACACACTGGTCAATTCACCGCAGATGAGAATCAGAGTTCCACATACATTTCCTATTTACCAACCCTTTGCACTTCCTAATGATGAAATTAGTTGCAAATAAAGTATGTCTCATGCTCCCTCCGCAAGCGGCTCAGAGTCCCAGGATGAAGGAAAGACCCCATGGGTCTTCACACACTGAATGGAGACAGAACAGAGGACTTCCCAGCATTTCATACCTACTTGTAGGTGTTCCCTCACTCATGCCTCTAAGTGGAAACGTCCTGTGTCCTGAGGGTGCCCGAGAGGTATTACAGCCGAGCTGCTGTATCATCGGTCCTATCGCTCAGAGCACCGAGTTCAGGCCCAGCTCTGCTGGAAAGTCACTATGAAGGCTCTAAATGCACCACCGTGCCTCGTGGGTCATTTATTTTAATGCAAAACAACACACGTCTCTTGGGGATACACGGAAGCAATCCACCTTAAATGTTGACTCTGGGATTTCAAGTAACTGAAAACCTGCTGATCTCAGGACTGTCATGGTATCATTTATCCCCACCACACAAACTATCCTGGGAATGTTACCCGACGTCAGATTGTTGCCTTTGACCAAACCCAGTGAATTTAAATCATTCCTCCTGTTCAAGCCTGAGTACAGAGGACAGGCTCTGAGGCTGGTATTGTCCTTCCAGGCTTGGCTGGGGTCAAGTACGCATTCGCAGGCTGTAAACTTTGGATCAGGGGTTTTAAAAATCTGAATGGTTGTGTATTAAATGAAAAGGATCTGACAGATTATCCCTAGCCTTGGATAAAACTGCTTGTTTAAAGAGCGATGTTTTAGGCAGAAATTAGTTTTCAGAACATTAAAAGATTTCAGCGCTCGTATTTACAAATCCTTTCATATGCATGAAAAATTAGCAACTAAATCTGGCCATTAAAGCATAATCTTTATTTGACCAAAGCATGATATAAAAATGGAATAAACTGTAATTTATCTTAGCTGACAGCTAATTACCTGCAAGTGTGATTAAAGGGAAAACTAAGTTTACTTAATTAGTGTTTTGGTGTTTACTCTGTATACACATAAATATGCCCATCTCTTCCTCATGAGCATTGCTAGAAATAAATTACCATTTTTATTTTGTCCCATTCAAATGTTGCCAAACTGAGAGCAACATTCGAAGAATGGGTATTTTACAAACAATGGTAACAGGTGTTCGCAGACTATGAGCCCGAGAGAGGGGAGAGACTGATAACACAAGGATGGGGTGTTCATGACTAAGTAGATTTCTTTTCCCCGTGGGGGTGGGGGGGTGGGGGGGCTGGGCATAGTTCACTCATCAGCAAGATGAGCCAACTCGCAGAGTGAACCACCCCCGCCAATAATCCCGGCGCCGTCATGGAAATTCACACGTATCACTGAGCCGCCAGAGGGGAGGCAGACGGGCTGGAGTGGACTCTGAGGCTCTTTTGAAAGCTTCGTTAGCTGTTGGTGAGGCCTGGGTTCGGGGGCCGTTCCAGGGTTTGGAGAGCTGGCAGTAAGCGCAGTAGAAGGCACATGCTGTCCCTCCATCCTCACCCACGTGTTCCGATGCCTACGCCTTCTGGCAGATGCCGCTTGAACAGGAGGCGCAGGTGACACTCTTCAAGTGTTGTAACGACGTCGTCTTCCTTCGCGGGATGCCAAAAGGAAAAGACGCCTTATGGTAAGTGATCTGAACGGCAGAGGATGCTATTCTTGAAAAAGAGAGGTTTTCCTTCCCTAAAACGGCAGACCCACCAATAGCTCAGTAATATGGGTATACAAAACTGGATTAAAATATTGTTTTTAAAAAGCATTGCAGGTTTTCATCAAAATCTGTAACGACATGAAAGTCTTAATTAAATCTGAAACTCTACTCCCTAGGCCTGAGGTTTCAGTATTATTTTTCATTCTCACTGAACATCCCGTGTGATTAAAGTAGAACGTACGCCATGAAATAGCCAATTATTTAAAGGAGAGTATCACTGAAACAAACCCAAAGCAAATAAAAGATCATCTCAGACTCACGAGATGTGACAGATGAAAGAGACACACGGGGCACGTTCATCTCCCAAAGACTTTGCGTACCAGATCGCCGCGCTTCGTGATCCTCACTCTTTTCCTTTGCAGAATTGTCTGGCGTAATTGGAAGTTCTCCAAAATAACTACTTCTGACAATATGTCTAAAAATTGCAGAGCGGAGATATTAAGGGACAATGTTCTTAATGATGAGTTCAAGCTTCTGGAACATTCCTTTGCTCACTGCCTACTCACCTGCCGTTCCTGTGCTCCAGCAGTCGGGGCGCTCCTGGCCTGCATTCTACTTCTTGGTTTATCCCCCACCTTGACCGGCTGGCGCTAAGGTCCCGCAAGTAACGGGATTCTAATGAGTTAACTTCTGCGATCCATTCTTAAGACACCATTGATGATACAGGCCACGTGCTCTCTGCCGTATTTTCCTAGCGTTGTAGACAAACGCCATCGTGTAGTAAGTGATAGTTAGGTTATGATGTGCAGAGTGTTCTTTGTGTCAAGGACTCGGCCCGGTACAGAGAGCACACCCCATTGATACCTCTTCTAAGCGGGCAGAGGATGGGAACGCGCAGTGTCCGAGCCCGCAGTGAAGACGTCTTGGGAAACGTGTCCTGAGACCGCGGCCAGCCAGGAGGAGGACGACGCGGGGTTTGTGCGTTGGCTCCTTCTCTGATGTCAAGTAGAGAGATGTTGAAGTTTCCAGTTCAGCCCCCAAACACTTGATTCGCAGACACAATTGCCTTAATATGGGCTTGGAATGCTAAGCTGTGAGTTGTCATAGTAAAAGTGGGATTGTATTTATGGGCTGTCTCCAGAAGATGGATGTGAAAGATAACGGTTTTTAGGAAATAATAAACTTCTCATAATATGTTCAGCATGTGTGACTTACAGCCGTATCCCTGAGTCCGCACGCTCCTCTGGATGATACCTTATATGGTGTTGACCCTTCAAAAGCCCTCTGCAAAGCTTCCTACCTCTCATAACACAAGAGCTGAAAACGTGTATTGGTAAAGGTCAGAATTAGAGTTCTGGCCATTTATTCTGTGCGTAGAGTAAAAAAAAATAAGTTTTAAGGCTTCTTTATGGACCTCTTACATGGACGGCCCTTTGAGCCGGGAAACTGGCGAGAGCTGCGTGCAGGTGCACTTAGCAAGCGGGTGTGGAACACTGAGCTCTAAGTACAGCGTGGTTCCGAGGCTGCCGGGGTGCCCTCGGGGAGGACAGGCACACGAGGCAGGGGAGGAGTCGGGTAGATGAACCTGGCCAGCAACAGCCACAGGCCCAGGGTGCAGACCATGCCGGTGACTTCCCCTAGAGCATATGAGTGGGCTTCCCCAGGTGATCAGAGGGGGCTGGGGTCACTGCTCTGCCGTTCAGGGGTCCAGGCCTGAGCAGGTGCACCCTGGTAACCCTTTGGAGCTGAGGCCTGGCAGGAGGCCGGATCTCACACTCCCTAGCCACACCACCCTTCCCTCTCCAACCTGCTCCCCAACCCCCTTCCTTCACCCATTCCCTCACCTCCTTCCCTCACCTCCTTTCCCGCACCCCTTCCCTCACCTCCCTACCCTCACCCCCATCCCTCACCTCCTTCCCCACACCCCCTCACCTCCCTTCTCCCCCACACCCCTTCCCTCATCTCCCTTCTCCCACTCTCTTCCCTCACCCCCTTCCCTCACCTCCCTTCCCTCACCTCCTTTCCCCCACCCCTTCTCTCACCCCTTCCCTCACCTCCCTACCCTCACCCCCTTCCCTCACCTCCTTCCCCACACCCCTTCCCTCACCTCCCTTCTCCCACTCTCTTCCCTCACCCCCTTCCCTCACCTCCCTTCCCTCACCTCCTTCCCCACACCCCTTCCCTCACCTCCCTTCTCCCACTCTCTTCCCTCACCCCCTTTCCTCACCTCCTTTCCTCATCTCCTTCCCTCACCTCCCTTCCTTCAATTCCTCTCCTCCCATCCTTCCTTCACTTCCCTTCCCTCCCCTCCTTATCATCACCCCTCTTTTCTACCCCTTCCCTCATGCCCTCCCCTTACCCCTTCCTTCACTCCTTTCCTCACCCCCTTTCCTCACCTCCTTCCCTCACCTCCCTTCCTTCAATTCCTCCCCTACCCTCCTTCCCTCACTTCCCTTCCCTCCCCTCCTTATCATCACCCCCCTTTTCTACCCCCTTCCCTCATGCCCTACCCTCACTCTTTTCCTCAGCCCCTTTCCTCAACCCTTCCCTCACCTCCCTTCCCATACCTCCCTTCCCTCACCTCCTTCCCCCACCTCCTTCCCTCACCACTTCCCTCACCTCCCCACCCTCACCTCCCTTCCCCCCCCCCCCTTCTTCCCTCACCCCTTCCCTCACCTCCCCACCCTCACCTCCCTTCCCCCACCCCTCTTCCCCCACCTCCCCTTTCTCACCTCTACCACCATCTGGCTCTTACTCCCAGGACTAGGGATGTCTGCTCCAGGCTCTGCCCCTGCATTTTAGGATGGAGAATTAAAGTTATTAGCAAGTCTTTTCATGGAGAAATGGGGCTCATTGGAGCCCCCTTCTCTCAGAGGGGCCTGGCCCTCTGAGCCCTGTTTATTAGCACCTGGGTGTAAATTTTCCTTAACAGATCCCTGCTAATGGTAGGATTGAAATAAGAAGGGGTGCCTGTCCGCACAGATCTTAAGTGGTAGTCTAGGGATCTGAACCCAGGTGTGACTGTGGTATCTGTGTTTGCTCAACCACCAGGGCCACAGTAGCTGAGCCCCATTTGCTGTAGCCGAGCCCCATTTTCCTCAAGAACAAGGGTGGCGTCTCGCCAGGGCTCCAGCAAGGTGGCCTGGGGTGGGGCGCTCCAGGCCGTGCCTGCTGGACGTGGGGTTGGGAGTGACGGCACCACGCAGCCCGCCTACCCCACCTGCTCTCTGGGCACCCTTGTCCACAGCTCTGGCCTGCAGTCCTACAGAGCCGCCTCCGCAGTCTGACCCTCCCAGAACTAAGTGGGGGAAATCGAACAGAGAGGAAGGCTACCATCTGCCTCCGTGTATCCTTAAAAATTTGGACATCTGTGGGCTAATTTAGGGGGTTAATAGTAAGAGGTGCTTTTGTTTATTTGTTTTTGTTTCAAGAACCAGAGGGCTGGACAGCCTCCTTCTTGCCTCCACTAATTTCTTCCTTAGAAGTACAATCTCTGAACAATCCTCAGCAACATGAGTCCCCAAGGAGGTAGAGGAATAGTGTTAAAGGAAACAGGCTGGGATCTGTCTCATAGTACACTCAGCGAACATTTTAGGATAGTTTCTTTTTTCCTCCCGGTGAAAGGGCGTTCATTTCCTTGTAACACGAGTTGGGCTAGACGTATGCTGAATTTTTTGAGTGAGATAGGAGGAGAGCTACACCTGCATTCCAGTGGATGTGCCCAGTATATCAAGAGCTGGAATACTGACCCTGTGGAAAGCGGAAGGGCATGGGAGAGGATGAGACTGGCATCAAGGAGCCAGCCCGTTATTCTAATCTGAGGAGGGACTTCTCCGTGACAACTGAGTGATGGGAGGGGGAGTTTTACATTTTTTCCTGTGTGTTTCTTCTGGCAAATGGGCAGAACTTTTGATCAACCCCAGGTCTGATTACAGGGTCTTTAATGTAAAAGGCAAAACGCATGAGACATCTAACTTGCTCAAGTTGAACTCCAGCCAAATGAAAGATGCCTCTTGCCACACATCAACGACAGGCCTCCTGCACGCGGCAGACACCTCGGACACTAACACTGATTTAGGGGCAGGAAGCCTGCAGTTAGAATTAAGCTGGAGGACCGCACGCTTTATATGAAAATGACAGGCAAATCTCTGGTTCCCAGAACAAACGTCATATGCTATTGTCGCAAGGCCTTTGCAAAGAAAATAGCTTTCTAGAAAAGAAGTTTCCTTGTTAAGTTTCCTTGCCCATTCTGTTCTGCCCTTCGGTGTCCAAGGGGGATTTCTGGTGAAGTCCGTGGGGGAGAGGAGGATTATTCCACTTACTGTATATTTATGGAGCCCAGCCATGTGTGGAGCACTGTGCGAAGCACGGGGAATTCGAGGCAATAAGTAAGCCACGGTCTGTGTGTCTGGACACCGGTCCCGGCTCCGTGCAATCAGCGGAGCAGGACCGAAATAAACCGCACCGCGTTCATTCACACCCGTGGAAGTAGCATCCCCTCAGCGACTGTGGCTGGCAGCCGCCTGAACCCTGCTCCTGCGCCATCTCCCGTATCTGGGCCCTGAGAACGCTGGCGCGTCCAACAAAACGTCTACCCGCTTCCCTTCCTTGTCGTTTGCACAGTTCCCAGTCCAGTAGTCGTCATGGCCAGCGTTTCTTGATTGTGCCACCTGACAGGCCCTGCTAGGCGGTTTCTGTGCATTTCGCCATTTACTGCAGAGCCCTGTGAGCAGGGCGCGGTCCTCACCCCCGGACGCCCTGTCCAGCTGCTCACCGTCTGAGCCCGCCGCTGCAGCAGCACTAGAGCTTTCCTGCCTGCTCCCCTTACCCCTCCCAGCACCGTGGATATCCCCAGCCGGGCCTTCACGAGATGTCCCTTCTCCCAAAAGCAGTCACCATTCTGACATCTCTCACCGTGTATTTGCTTTTGCTTGCTTTTGAACTTTACAGAAATGACATTGTGAAATACATATTCTTTGTGTCAAATTGAATTTGCTCAAAATCAGGTCGGAGAGCGTCTTTCCCAGGCACTAGGAGTCCACTCGTGCATTTCTGCGGAGCGTCTCATTGTGTGAACACAGCATCGTTTAGTCCTTCTTCTGTCGACGGACATCCCGTTGGCAGACCTTCCTGTTGTTTGCAGACTTGGTTCTTCTGCACCGTGCTGTCAACGTCCTTGTACAGTATGTCTGTGCACAAACACATGCGTTTATGTTGAGGTTCGAAAGTTCTGGGTTTGAAGTTGCCAGGGATTTCCAAAGTCCTCGTGCCAGTTTACACTCCCAATGGCAGGAACACTTTTCCTCACATCCTCTCCTCTCCAGTGCTTGCAGTGGTTCAGGCCCTGTTGTGGTTGTGCTTGTCTTTGACATTCTGGTAGGTGCCTAATGGGACGTTATTGTCATTTTAATTTCCGTTTCTCTCATGGCTAAGATGCACCAGCACCTTTTCATGCACTTGTAGTCTGCTTTCGAGACCATCCTTCCTCGAGTACCGGTGCCCATTTTTGCCCATTTTTGTTGCATCGGGTTGTCTGACTCTCCCTCCCACTAACTGATTTGTAAAAGCCATTTGTACATTCCCATCATTAATCGTGTGATTGCAGATATCCTCTTCGTCTTCATAGCCTGCCTTCCCACACAGTGTTTTTCACAAGTGTCTTTTGAAGAACAGAATCTTAAAATTTTGATGAAGTCTGATTTCTTAAGCTTTGCTTTTTGTTGAGTGTTTTCTATTGTTGTTTAATGAAATACTTGCCTTATTCAAGGTCATGAAAATGCTTCCCTTGGTTATTGCCTAGGATCTTTATTATAGTATGTTCGACACTGAGGTCTGTGAGGGATCCAGGATGTACTTTTGAGTGTGATGTGAGGTAGGGGTCGTGGTTCCTGTTATTTCCATATGGGTGCTGAGTTACTCCAGCACCATGACGTGAGAGCACCATCACTTCACCCACAGCAGCACTGTGATGCCTTTCTTAAAGGTTAGGAGACACGAGGCTCTGTTTCTGAGATTTCTGTTCCACTGGTTCGTATTTATCCTCAGGCTGAAGTTACAGTTTAAATTCCTACACCTTTAACATAAATCTTATTAACTAATAGTTTAAGTGCTTCAGAAATCTTCTTCAAGATTGTATTTACTATTCTTTACCCTTTACATTTTCATAAAAATTTTAGAATCAAAGTGTCAAATTACACACAGTGTGCATGTGTGCGCATACCCATGCCGTGATTGGGACTTTGGGTTGAGATTGCATTCTATCTATATGAGATGAAACTGATGAGAATTTACATATTTACAATATAAAATTTTCCAATCCATGAATGTGATGTACTTCTCCATTTATTTATATCTGTAATTACTTCGAATAACATTTTAAAGTTCTCTGTGTAGAGAATTTGCACATTTTTATGAGGTTGATTTCTAAGCACTTAGTGGTTGTGATGCTAATATACAAGCTTTTATTCTTTTCTTTTGGTTTTCTATTTTTTTCCATTTCATTTCCCTTCTGTTCACTTTCTATTTGTTTATATTAGTGAAATGGAAATACAATTGAGACTAATTTTGTATTGACTTTGCATTTTCTTGGGTCTGAATTTAGAACTTAATGTTTTATATGGTTTTGTGATTTTATTTTTCCTTATGGTAAGAGAATATTTTGGACTTGTTTCCTTATCTCTATAGTACTTAGCCATATAGTGACAAACTAAATGCTTAACTAGTTGATTTGTTGACTGATGGTTTTTGTAAGGAACTTCAGTCTGTTCTGGTTACTTTAAAAATGAGAACTTATCAGGCCACCTCTCTCCATGGTCAGGTCATTCCAGCTAAATCTAAGACATTAAATGTAACTAAATCCCAGGGACTTCTCAATCATTTTGTAAATTATAACTTTTAAAACAAAAAAAATAGCCTTCTCTTGATAAGATATGTGCATATTCCTGCAGGTGTTTTTGCACCACATCACATCTTACTGAGGGTCATTTTGGTTGAATTAATGTAAAATTCAGTGTGCATAAAATAAAGAAAAAATAATTAAAAACCGGAAAGAATAAAAATAGTGGAAGTTGCTTAGCACATTTTGTTGAAATTTGATGCTACACATTAGCACCTTGTATTTTGAGAGTTAAAAAAATAAATAAAACTTTATTGAGCAAAAGTTTCACTCAAACCTATTATTTAGTGCAAAACTCATTGTTAAAATGAAAGCATCCTAATGCTGCGTTTTGTCATCCTCGCATATATTTTAAATGAACAATGAACAGTGAATGTCGGACCTTAACATGTAAAGCAGGAGGTTAAAGTAAAAGAAAAAATATTCATCTAGAATTAAAATTTGAAAGCCACATTAGCTTTCCTTGATCTTATACCAAACAGCGCCTCTTTCATTAATGCGTTATCTTTAGAAAGTAGCCCGGGTTTGTCGGAATTGAAGTAAGATTCATTTAATCAGCTATCATAGTTCATCTGTTAAATTACAGTACTTTGCTCTCCATTTGTAAAATAATTTTCAAACTAATGAAGTAAGGTCAATTGCATGCAGTTTTATTCCAGCCAAATTGCTGTTAATTGCATCAAAGGCTTTGGTAAGGTCAATAAATGTTGCCTTTTTATATCCTCTCTTGAAAATGGCAGAAAATAAACTTTTCTCTGTAATGCATTCAGGCTGGGGGCAGCTCATAGCAGGTGGACTATTCAATTTTCATTACCTGATTTGAAAGTGTTCCATTTCTGAGGAATGGTAGGAGGGATTGGAGTTACCAAAGCAGCTTTTGAAAAGATACGTTTATCACAAGTTCTCTTTGTTACTCTTTAGTAATGGTGGTGCTGTCTCTCAGAGACAGGCTTCTACTCAACAACGCAATAATGGTTGTGGGCTTTGACTTCTTTGAAGTTAATGGTAATCACTCCGGACCACCACAGCCCTTGCCCCTTCACTTTCTTTGCTACAAACAGTAAACATTTGCAGGTCAGCTCAACTCTATTGATAGTGTGAGGTGTGCAGGCTGGCTAACTCGGTGGGTCCAGCGTCCTGGGCCAGGGTAATGAAGAGCAAGGTACCCCATGGGCGATCAGGATCTTGCAGTGACCTCATGAATTCAGCAGACCTGGCACAGTTCTTAGGACTTAATCAAATTTTCAGTAACTTTTATCCCATAATGTGCCCATTTTTCTACCCATCTCAGTTTGTAAGCTGGTAACGCCATGTGTGTGCACGTGTGCGTATGCACTTGCATATTGCTTCTCTAGGAGCCCTGCCTGACCCAGGATCAGTACGTGCCCTCCTCCTCCTCCCCCAACTCTAGGAGCCTCTATCCTGCCTCATTCTCCAGAGAACTCATTGGCTGCAGCTGCCAATGGAGTCTGTTGTCCACTGTCTCCCCTCACTAGCCCCCCAGCTCCTAGAGGACTGGTTTTGTCTTTCTCTGTTCCTTTGTTCCATTGAGGCATGCCCAGCCCCTGGAGCAACACCTGCATAGGAAACTTTCCAGACCATTTGTTGAGGGAATGAATGAATTCATGAATAAATAAATTTGTGCACTATTAATATATGGGTAAGAAAAGAACTGTGGAATCGTTTGAGAGGCACTTCCCCAAACACAGGGGTTGTTAGATATAGGCTGGATAAATTCAAAAAAAGTTCACTAGGAATGGTGGTGCCAAATAATTGTTATGTACTCGGAATCATAAACACAGTATGAATTATACCTTTTCTTGCATGGAATTAATTACCAAGGACATTAATTACCTGCATATTTACATCCCACATTCTTACCACCCTGGAATAGGTCTTGAGATCAGCAAACATTTTTTTTTCACATATAGACTCTACTACTTGGGTTATTGATCATAATAATGGCAGGTAACATTTACTGAGCACCTGTTTTTAGAAACTTTTACAAAAGGGTGAACCCAGAGACATTAACCAGTAACTAGTAAGCTGGTAGAGCCTGGGTCTGACCCAAGGAAATCCAACTCCGGAGCCTGCATTCCCAACCCTGACAAGTGAATACGCCCAGTGAAGCTCAGATAAATAGACAGTGTGGCAGCTAAATATGTTGATTAATCAAGGAAGCCTTCCTGGAGAACGTAAATGCTGGCCTTAAACCTAGAACGTCCCAAAGCTGCAGGAAGGTGCGGAAGGTAGGAATGTCTTCCTTGGGCAGATGGAGATGATGTTAGAGCTGGCTCCAGAAGGGCTGTGTGCAGGGGAAACTATTTTCTGAATGTGGCTTGGCTTCAAGATGTAAGAATTAGACCTCGGACTCCTCCTGGTTCATTGTACTGTGCCAGCAATGATGCTCTCTTTCCTACTTCTTTGAGAACTGAAGCTGGCATGCATCTGTTGCAAGCTGCCGTTTAGTGGTTGGAACAGTGTAGTATGTTCACTTGACTCGTTACTGAAATACGATCTGGGTGCCCCAGATGACACTCTGCACGGGGAGCTTCCCGGGGCTCTCGTCCACGGGATTCGTGGGGAAGCGGGGCCATCTCCAGACCCCCAGTTCCAAGCCCCCTTCATCTCTCACATCTCTACACTTTGATCCAAAATCGTAAATGACTTCCCTTAGTTTCTTTGTTTTACAGCACCAAATTCAGGCCCAGGTATAGTTCTGTTGCTGAGTCCAACTTGCTCCAAACCAGGACAAGATGATCTTTTAGAAACAGATTCGTAAGAACTGAGAACCAACCTAGGATGGCCCTGAATAGAATAGGTCACATGCTCTGCTGACACCTCCGAAAACACCTGGGGTTGCTGTTTTCCAACTGGTCTTTACCTGCCGTGCCTGTTGCTGCAGCTCTATGTTCAGAAGCTGAAAGCCCCATGGACAATTCCTGCCCTGTTTAAAATGAGCGAGACATAACAGGGAATCGTTTTCTAAGTGACCAGCATGTGTGATTTATGACTGTATTCCAGAAAAATTATATGACATAAACAAGTAGAGTTAGTATGAGGCTTGAAACTCACAGTAAGGAAGTAAGGAAGCAGTATAATTATTGTCTTCCCCCGCCGGGAATTCATCACTGATGGCCTGGGCTGGATCTGCCTTCTGCTGTTCATGGAGATTTTCCTGTGCGTGATAGGAGACTCCACCTGTATGAGATGCTGGATGCCGTGGGCCAGTGGGGTATTGAGAACCTTTGGTTGGGCCTCTTGTACAAAGATATCTGATGCGATGGCCGGGTGCCATTGCAGGATCTAATACTTATTTATGATCATAATAACCAGCCAAGTAACAGGGCGCTGCCGTGCTGTATGCTTTAAGATGTCAAATGAAGTGTATTTGTTCCTCGTTTCTGGAATGGAATGTAGGCAAGTGCTATCCAGGTTTCTTCCTGCCTGTCTTTGTGAGGACATCGTGAAGCCTATAAAGTCCTGTTGCTTTGTTTGCATTATAACATGTATGTGGGATAGATATCAAAATCAACAAGGTAAAAACTCACCAAGGATAAATTAATCTTTCATGTAGATTTAAAAAGAAAACAGTTCGAAAAACATCCGAGCAGAGAGACCTTGAGAGTCCTTGCTCACAAAACAGACAGGAAGACCTGGGGTCGTAGCTGACCTCGTGCTTCAAACGCACCAGTCCTGAGACACAATTGCAGAAACTGCAATAAATAGGTGCTTTTGCTTAATTACCTCAAATTAATTACTATTAGGTAATATTTGCACAATTCGCTATTATTGAATCTCTGCTGATTTATTGACCATTATGTGGCAGGTCCTTGGATGTACACTCACCCGCATTAACTCATTTAATCCACTCACAGGTCTACAAAGTAGGTGCTATTATTAACCTGATTAATAGGTGAGGGAACTGAGTAAAAGGGGTGTCTCGGGTAGCCTGCCCCATCACAGAGGCTGCTGGTCGTGGTGTCGGGCTCTGAACCCACTCAGTTCTTCTCTAGGGCTCCGAACTTCTACTCCGTGGTTTCCCGCCTTGCTGCACACTGCAGTGACTGTCCCGCATCTGGAATGCTGTGTTTGGTGGGGACCATTGGCAGTCTAGAAGCCCTTGGTCCATGGGAGAGGAGCGTTAGGTCTGTGATGGGTGGGGAGCAGCTGAAGGATAAAGAGAAGGGTCACAAGATGTGGTGTGATGGTTTTCCAGAAGCGTGCGAACTAACTCAGCGTCATCCTTGCTTGGTCCTTTGGGAGGAACTGACATCAATAGTCAGTCCCAGCCAGGTGGGCACCAGTCTGAGAGCCGTGGGCTGCACAGACCTCAGGGCAGTGTCTGAGGCTTGGTTCAGGAAGAAGCCGGACAACATCTCTCAGGAACCCTGAAGATGGGCTTCCTGGGCTAGGGCACATGCCAGGTGACCGCGGGAGTGATTTCCAAATAATTTGGTGTTATTTGGTATTTGATGCAAAGAAGATACCACTGTCTCCCTACTGGTCGAAGGGGAGGACAGGTATGCCCTGAGCCAGCTTCACTCTCCCTTGCACCAGGGGCTATCCTGGTGAGACAGCTGGTCAGAGGCGCCACGGTTGGATACTCAAAGGGCAACCTCCTGACCAGCAGCACCAGCGTCCGTTGGAACTGGTTCGAAGTGCAGATCAGAGCCCAGACCCCCAGCCCTGACCACCAGGGCCACTCGCTGGGTCTGCCTGTGCGAGCCCCACCCAAGGACAGAAACAGGAATGTTCTGTCAGCGAATTACGCTGGCTTTGCCCAACCAAATAACTGGTTGAACTGGACTAAACGCGTGGCCTGTTATTTGGCCCAGTGTCAGGCTGAGAGAAAGGACCTTGACTTACTGTTGTTTCAGGAAACAGATTAATTCGGGGGTTAGTTACACCACAGATTCCTGTCAAACCACATGGAATTAAAGGGCATGCCCAGGACACCAGAGCATTCCAGCCAAGCCACACAGCCAGGTTCCTCCCAGAAGGAAAAAAAGGAACAGAACAAAAATCAACTCTAGCCCCTGCACCGAGGTAGGAGAACAGAGCCATGGCACACAGATCTAGCGGAGCCTATAGAATTAGCGGGGCAAACAGTGATCAACGCATACCTTTGGTTGAAGCTGAGAAACAAAGAACCCCGGAGAGACCACTCCATTGTGTCGTACTTTCTGGGGAGAGATAAATCATTTTTCATGTGCAACGAGATCTAATAAAATGAGAACACGTTACTATGGGGTTCAAATCAAATCGGAACAGAGCGTGGCCCAGTTATGCTTGGAGCTCCCTGACTGCCCAGAATGCACAGCTCACGTTCCCTAATTGCCACGCCAGCCTCACTGTTCACATTCACTGCCCCTCTTGGAAGTGGGGAGGGCCAGCGTTCCTCTGTCTCCTGCGGGAAGCGTGCATGCTGCTGTGTTCCTGATGGGATTCAGAGACTCTCGTTCAGTACCCGGGGCTGCTGTCCTGTCCCGGCTCCCAAGCTGCCCCGGAGCCTGGCTCTGAGCCAAATGGTCAGGCAGCTCAGGTTGTGAGGGTGTCCTCGCTGAGGGAAATGCAGACCCTGTTTGCCTGGCCAGGAATTAGGAAGAGGACAAAAGGCATGGAAATAGGAGCTGGAGCAAACGTTCCAGGATGGGGGGATGCCGGGAGAGATTCCCAACTGTTATCACCACGTGCCTGTCCCGTGGCTTCCCTCGTGGGAGGAATCCTTCCCCAGCTCCACGTTGATTCTGTGCCTTAGCTTTGTTCGGGAATGTATTACATCCAGTGGCAGGTTGCATCATGGACAGGGCAGTGGTTCTCAACTTCGGATGCACAGTAAAATTATGGAAAGAGCTTTTGAAAACACAGGTGCGGGTTCCCACCCAGATTCCTATTTAATTGGTCTGGGGCAGGATTCATGCACTGGTCATTTAAAAGCCCACCCCCCTCGGGGATTCTGATGTGCAGCCTACGTGGAGACCATGCCTCAGGATGAATGGCCTCATCAGGACTTTTTAGATCAGTAGGTTTCTTGAATGGGAGGTTGAAGAATTGGGTGGGGTAGAACCTACTAAAATAGTTACAGGGTGGGAAAACGTCAGAAAGTTGGGATAACTAAAGGCAGATGTGACTTCCCAATCATCAAGATAACTGTTTTGCCTAAGTCTTAATATAATTCACTCCCTGCGAAGCCTTAAAAACGTCTCTGAATTGTCTTTAGGAACAGTTTGTGTGATGAGATTGTCAGGTTAATTTACAGGGAGTTTGAATGTGCATGGAAATCTTTCTGATTTTGTTTTTTTGCCCGAGCCCGTCTTCTGTGTGATAGACCCTCTTCTGTGTCGTGTTCACCAGAGGATTCTTCTTTCCTCCATGAGTACATGGCACCTCAAAGGATGAGGTTTCCCCGAGGTCCATGGAAGGAATTGAGAGCCAAGAATTGACATAATCAAGAACTGTCTCACACAGTGGAGCCCATCAGTGGTTGCCCAGGGTTACTGCCAAGGTGACAGGTGGTGACAGATGTGGACGGGGGCCTGGAGGCTCCTCCCTGAAAGGGGCACCAGCATCAGCCATGGGCCCCCCTGGTGTTCAGTCTTTATTGACACTGAGCCACATCACGATAAAAAGAAAAATGTGTTATATCCATAGTATGTGTAATTTTGGACAGCATCATTTATGAGGTTGGAGAAATCCTTTTTAGTTTAAGTCTACTAGTTAGGCTCTCTCAAATGACTCTGACAAATCCTTTCTGCATTCACATTTCTGGCATTTCTAATTTGATTGCCTCTAACCATTTGAAAAGCATGAATTTGTAAATATATCAACAGTCGTTGCATGCTTTTTAAATATTAATTTCCTTTTGAATCTAAAAGCCACAAGTCTGGTTTGTTTTTTTTTATAATATCATTTTATTTTCTTGACTTTCCCCCAAAATTACTGCTAGAATTCCATATGGGGTCCTGGGATCGAGTCCCACGTCAGGCTCCCTGCTCCGCGGGAAGCCTGCTTCTCCCTCTCCCACTCCCCCTGCTTGTGTTCCCTCTCTCTCTGTGTCTCTCTCTGTCATATAAATAAAATCTTTTTTTTTTAAAAGGAAGTCAAAGAGGAGTAAAATTGAGCAGAAGAGGGAAAAAATTGAAAATATCAGTACGTAGCAGGAGTACAAGTAGATACTGTATTCTGAGACCCTGATTCTAATTGTGCGGGTATGTAATTAGGTTGTCATGGGAAGTTTATATTGTAGAACATGAACAGAAATTTGAAAGCTATTGCCTGGTGGTGTTAGTTAACATAATCTCTGCCAGACCTTAAGCATCAAGTCAGTACGCGCCCTCCTGTTCTCTGATAAATACAGGGATCGGGAGGAATGGAGAGCCACCTGACTCGTTCGTCTCACTCAGTGCTGAGCAGCTAAGCAGTGGTTCTCAAAGTGTGGTCCACGACCAGCAGCAGCACCACTTAGGAACCTGTTGGAAAAGCAGATTCGCAGGGGTCCTATCCCAAATCCACCAGATTAGAAACTCTAGGTGTGAGGTTCAGCAAACTGTTGTAACAAGTTGTCCAGGTGGTTCTTTCCTGATACATGGCTGCAGTGGGGACATCTGGCCGGCCAGGCGTGCAGAGGGTCCTTAACCCCGTGCAGAAGACTTATATCTACACAGTGTCCATAAGCGTCACAGTGGTTTAAGCCTACGGATTAATGTGTTGGTGGAGTGTTTGGGGTTTTCCTTCTTTTCACTTCTGTAGCTAAAATTCGTCACGGGTATTGTGTCAACTGTTACTTGAATCAGCCCTTGACAATGTTTGGAGGTTATGAGCTGCTGCAGCAGCCCTGTCCTCCCACGTCCAAGGCAGCCTCGCTGCCCTCAGCCCAGCTCTAGGCCCCGAGTCCTGCCTTTCGGAGACACTCGGCCCGACTTTTGTGGCCTGATTTCACAGTCCATCCTTCCTAGCTTCCCTCACCGCTCTGGGAAATGTCCAGCATGTGTTCTTCCGGGGGCCTGACTGTTCTAATCCAGTGCACACACCACTGGTCAGATCCTAAGGGTGTAGCAGATGCATGCCATCCAAGAATCTTGAAGGGACAGGCCTCTAGGAGGGAATTTTTTTTTTTTTTTGGATGGGGAGCTGGATAGGAGTGCAGAACGGTCTCATGCTTGTCACACCAACCCAGGGAGATAATTGCTTTCTCTGGCGCGTCTCAGGCTGGGTCAGATTTTGTGACAAGGTAGAGCCTGCAGTCGACTCGAGTCGACATATGACATTCTGGTTCTTTGCTGAATTCAAACTCTTTGTCCATCTAAATGTGTCCTCTATCTTGTTCCCATATCCCTCAACTCTTTTGAAATATGTTAATTCAACAACTTTAGCTGATTAATCAAAATTGGGTGATGGCCCACAAAAAAGCATTGGGCCTTTTTAATGTGACTCACTTGGAGCTCTTCTGTTTCTCTCTGGAAGTTTTAGGTAGAAATTCTTTCGAATCCTCTTACTTTGGAACCACCTAAAATACTTGCTAAATTTTCCTGCCAGTGTTTCATCTATGCGTAATGTCAGTAAACACACTCCACTAGGAGTTGTTCTTTAAGAAAATGAGTGCAGAAATCTGGGGCACCTGGGTGGCTCAGATGGTTAAGCGTCTGCCTTCGGCTCAGGTCACAATCCCAGGGTCCTAGGATCGAGTCCCACATCGGGCTCCCTGCTAGGTGGGGAGCCTGCTTCTCCCTCTGCCTCTCTCTCTCTGACTTTCATGAATAAATAAATAAAACATTAAAAAAAAAGAGCAAGAAATTGAGTGCAGAAATCTGATTACTTCAGCACAACTAGTTTCTCTTCCCACCAGTGCTGAGACACAGCTTGCATGCGTTCACCTGAGCGTGCCAACGCGCTCCTCAAGCGCTTCTAGAATTCTCTGCTTGTGTGAGTCCAAGTGCTCCTCCTGGTTCAGGAGAGGTTTCAACTGTCTGCCAAAAGAAATCCTCTTTCAACTTCGCATGAAATGCTGAAAGGAAAAATGGTCCCCTCGTACCAGCGTCAGAAGAGTATTCTGGTGCATTCTGAAGAGGCTCAGCTTCTGAAGAGTGGGAACGTGGAAACAGGTGCACGTTTTCTGGGGCTCACCTGTGCTGGGCGAGGCAGCTGTTGGCTTTTATGTAGCTGGGTCATCCTCACCAGGCTGAAATCATTTCAGGTGTCCCGGGCTTTGAAGGCCTGCACTCTCCAGTCATGGCCGAGCGCGAAAGCATCGTGCAGAGCAATCAATGTGAGATGTCTTCCTCTGATGGCCTCAGAGGAACTCGGGCTGCCGTATTGTCAGCGAAAGGATCAGAGAGCAGGGACTCTCTGAAAAGAAAGGCAAGCACGTGGTCCCTTGGTCAGCACTCGCGGCTCCCCGCACCGGCCACTCTTCAGCTGTGCCCACCGAGTGGCACAGAAGCTACTGGGCTCACCGAATGTATGGTGGTGGTTATCCGTCATTTCTCCTTGCCCTGCCTGGGGGCGGAGATGCTATTGACCCTGTGGATTTACCCCATGGGACATTGAACCAAGATGCCGCAGCTGTCCAAAGGTGCTTTTTAATGAACTACTTCCCGAGGAAGGAAAAGGAGATGCCATTAATGCACTAGATGAGGTGATCAAGCTTTAATTTACAAAGAAAAGCCGAAGGAAGTGGCTAAATCTAGAAAGGGAGCGGTTAGGATGGGAGCAGAGAGGCTCTCATGGGAGATGGTTTGCCAACCGCGTCTGTTCACTTGGAAGTGTCGCTATGACCATGTGACAGTGGAAGTCAGGCACAAGTGAGGCCAGGCCACCACCAGGGGACGCGCCGTTCAGAGACCTGTTTCCTGCACGGTGACGGCCACCCTGCCCGCAGAGGTCAGGTTTGGCGGGACTCCACGTGGGGCACCCTTCCCGCCTCCGCGCTGCTCACCCCCAGGACAGCCTCCCGGCCTGCCAGGCACTGTCTCCTTTCCCTGTCCCTGCATTCTGTCACCTCTACACCTCCCAGGATGGCCACAGAGTGACTTCCGTGTGACTGATGAAGTTAAGGACAGTACTGGCCACACGCTTACAGGCAGAAGACTTAGGACACCAGGACCCAGAACCGAAAGTGCTCCTCCCCGTGACCATTCTCTTCAAGGGCCAGCCTTGGAGGTAACTTACAAATAACTCTTTATTTTGACTTTATTGTGTTTATTTTATCAATAATTGCTAGTGTAGATCCCCATTTCTTCATATAAAGAGGAGGCCATCACGGCGATTCCGTGAGGCTGTTTTGAGGACCCGGCATGCGATGTGCGCCCCATGCACCCCGTCAACGGCTCCTCATCATAAATGGAGACAGTTTGTGCTACATTTGGAGCTCTACGTAATTTGCAAGTAGGTCATAAATTTTCCAACAATGTTTTGGTATGTGCTGATTTTTTAAAATTATTGTAATAAAACATAGATAATATAAAGTTTACCATTTGACCATATTTAAGTGTACGGTTCAGTGGCATTAAGAACACCCTCCTTGTGCAACTCACCATGATCTGTCTCCAGAACGTTTCCATCTTCCCGAACTGAAACTCTGCCCCTGTGAAACACACATCCCCATCCCTCCCCCTTCTAATCTCTGTGTCTCTGGGTGCCTCACGTGAGTGGAATCATGCAGTCAACTGGCTTATCTCAGTATAAAGTCTGCCAGGTTCATCCATGTAACATGCATCAGAATTTCTTTCCTTTTTAAGGCTGCGTGTGATTTTTAACTGAATGATTTATAAACAAAATTCCTGGAAATTAGCCTCCTTTCATGCTGGACATTCTCTATGCTTCTAGAAATATGACTTGGTCTGTCATGGTCCTAATGGGGCATGTGAAGAGACCACAGGTTTTGGAGTCAGATAGAAGGAAGTGGCTAGTTGGCATCCCAGCCCCACAACTACCAGCTACGTGACATTAAGAAGTTGTTTTACGCCTTTAGTCTCATGTTGATAAATTAGGGTAATTCTAAACACCTGGTCTTGTTGCCAAGTGGACCACGTGCGCTAAGGTTTGCAGAGCGCTGAGCGGGCAGGCGATGGACGTTGGCTCACTGAGGACTGGCTCTCCTTGTGGGGTGCTGGTGCCTTTGCCAGAGTTGCTCCTGAGTCACTTTGAGAAACAGGTGTGTCTTCTCTCTGATGTTTCTGATGGCAGTCGCCGTATGAATGCGTTGCCATACACCGACCCCACTGGAGCTTCCTATCCCCTGCTCTCACTAGGCTTAGCTAGCCCTATGTCTTCCTCCCGCACATTTTGAGAGAAGGGGCCACATTATAATTTTCATTAATTCTTTCAACAAAGTACTTAATTACATGTCAGAGACTTTGAAGGCCCCGTGGGCACAGCAGTGAGCAATAGGGACCTGGAGCTAAGTGAAGGTAGGAAGCAGATAGGCTCGCACAGAATAAACCCATCCTCTGGGAGGAGCAACAGGGTGCTCTGAAGAAGACTAAAGCGGACAAACAGGATTGGGAAGAAGGGAGGGAGTGATTGCATGGGCGTGCAGCCTTCTCTGCTGCCCGGAGGTGACATCTGAGGCCAGATTAGCATGAAATGGGGGAGCAAATCATGAAGAGTGCAAGGAAGCACTCTGAGCAGAGGTCAGAGCAACTCCAGAAGCCCAGCCAGCGAGCTGAGCGCCGCCCAAGGGCAGGAAATGGACCACAGGGCAGGCGATAAATCTCTGTGTAGAGTGTAGGGAGTAAAGTGTCAGGCAGGATGCAGGGAGGCTGTAGGGGCCGCTGGTCTCTATCAGTGGCCTTTATTCACTGCATTTGTAGTACCAACCTTGTTGTGGACTGAATGTTTGTGTCCCGCCAAAATTCATGTTGAAGCTCTAAACCCCTGTGTGACAGCATTGGGACACGGACCCTTTGGGAGGTGATTCGTGTTAGAGGAGGTCTTGAAGATGGGGCCCCATGATGGGATTCATGTCCTCACAAGGAGAGGAAGAGAGACCAGAGTTGTCTCTCTCTAGGAGCCATCTGCAAGCCAAGAGGAACCAAATCTGCCCCGGCCTTGACCTTGGACTCCCACCCTCCTGGACTGGGAGAAATAATTGTCTATTGGCTAAGCCTGAGCTGACTGAAACAAGTCTTTTGTCTCCGGGTGATGCGGATCCCTTCCCAAGGCATGCATCTTTTCCCGTGACTCCCACCAACTTCGTCAACAAATACCTGCCTTTCGATAAACGAATACTGCACTGGAGTGAGTGGGTCAGAGGCCCTCCCGCCCATGGACAGGTGCATTCGCCTGCCTGCTCACCTTGAGCAGTCCAGCCAGGTCAGCCCAGCTGTGTGTGGCCCATTCCCTTGCCCTGACCAGAGCTGCATCAGCCCCACCAACTTTCTCAGAAGCCGTGTGCATTTACACTCAACCGTAGAGTACATGTTGGACAGTCCTTTTGTTCATATGGGGTTTTGGGGAATCTGCCAGCATCAGGCTATTTGCTGGACATGTGGAGATTGTGATGTGCGGTGAAGGGCTGGCAGGCCACGGACTTGAGCAGATGGTGGTCATGACTGGTGCCGACATGTGACCAGCTCTAGCCATGCTGGAAGGCTGAGGCTGTTGATGGTGGTTCTGTACTTTAGCCATACTTATAAAATTCTTTTAATGGGAAATAAATGTATGAGGCGACATTAGCATATAAAATATCAGACTGTCAGTAAACACTGTTGCACCACCCTCGGGTTTTAACAAGTATTTTTAATATTTAGAAATACATAATCTCTTATTAATCATCATATGGTTAAAAGTGAGATGGGTTCTTTTTCTTGGTGCATCAACACCAGACCTTATGGAACTTAAAATTTTGCAGCTCTGCTAAAATTGCAGGTAGTAATGCCCATGAACACATGGAGCATGTAGGAAATACATTTCTGTCCTATAGAGGAAACTTCGATTCAGCTCTCTGTGCATACAATGACCTCTTGTGGTTAATTGACTTGGAATTGGTGGTTTCAGATACCCACTCAGTAGCCCTGCACTGGAGCTGGTCTGCCTGCCCACCGGCCCATAACGCTAATCTCTCTGGTTAATAACTTGCGGCATGGGCCTCATTAATTCTAAGAACTTATCCCATACAGTAAGCTCTAATCCTCTGTATTAGTATGTTGCAATTTGGCTCCTAACTGGGGGATTTTCTCCTCTTATTGTGTGGTCCATTTGGAATAGGGTAGTTTTCCAGCATTTTGCTTTTTGAGAAAGTCAGTAATTCTGTATTCCTCACCCTGGGATGGACTTCTCAATTGTTATGGGAGTCTTACTTTATCTTATGTTGAAAACTTTTGGGGACAGAAGAGTCAGATTAATAATAATAGTCATAATCATCATGAAAACAAAATAAGTAATAGTTACCAAATATGTATTGTGTACTAAGAAGAACTATAGGCCGTTTTATTATATTAACTGACAATTCTCATAACAATCCTGTGACGTAGGTATTCTTATCCACATTTTGCATATGAAGAACTGAGTCCCAAAGTGGTTAAGTTTCATTCAGTTAGTGACTGAGCTGGGACCAAAATCCAACCGGTTGATTTAGAGTCCAGCCTCTAAATCTGGACTATTCCATACAACTTCTAGAACATACATTTGAATGAACTCACTTGTAGACCAGAACACTTGAACCACCTGGGCACCTGCATTGCATTTCCAGGTGAGTCAGAGCAGCTTTGCTCCCATATCCACCTCATTGTTGGTTATTGTAGAAAGGAGAACTTCATCGTAATTCTAGAATGGGAAATTAGGGACAGTATCTTCTGGACACAATAGAAGTGTCTTTTAATTTTAAATAACTTCTTCGTATATAGCAATAGGGAATGGCAAGGTCTTTTTGAGGGTTGAAGCTATGTCTTCCCAGGAGCCAGCAAAAGGACAAAGCCACTCAAATATTTTTGAATGAATGCTAGCCATTTTTTCAAAGCTGCAAAATTTTATACATCATTTTCTACCTATTGCCAGACATTTTCTCTCTATAGATTTTATTCAGCATGTGAAAGCAGCCAAGTGGAATAAACTGTTGTATCACTTTAGAAGGAGAAGTAAAGAAATTGGAGGTGGTTTTGTAAAAATAGATAATCAAACTGCCAGCAAAAAGTAATAGATGGATTTAGGGCCCTCTTAAAAACTGTGTTGATGCAACACCCTGGCTGCAAGAAGTGCCCCATCAAAGGCCATGGAGACCCCAGAACAAAGAGCTGCCTGGGTTGCAACAGTGGGATTTTTAGATCCTAAATTTTGCTTTAAGAATTTACCTAAAAAATATGTGAAGTGCAAAGAGAATGGGAAGTTCTCTTTTTCAGAATAATGTTTCCTAAAAAATATAGAAAGCTTTATGGATGTAGAAAATTATGGTTTTTCGTTTCCCAGTATCATATTTGACCCTGGCAGAATGTCACCAATGAATGCTAAAATCACTGAGACAGGTTAGTGGGGAGTAAGATATTCACAAAATCTTGAAGTATCATCCCACAGGTTCTTATTAATTAAAAACAAAAGAAATAAAAATAAAATTACCTTTCTAATGGAGAGATCTAATGAACACTGCCTAACCAAGTGGCCAAACTCAGTACTGACAATGTTGGAACAAATTACGTGTCCCTTCATGGGATGTAATAAGCAACGCTCAGCATTCTTTATGTAATATTATTGCCAAAAATGTTAAAGTGAATCTAATCATGAGAAAATAATCAGATGAGTCCAGATTATGGGGTTTCCTAGAAGACTACTGGCCTAGTTTATAGAAATAAAAGAAAACAAAAAGCAATGTCAGCATGAAAAATGAAACAATCAGAAAGGCGGAAAGGTAGAGGGGGAGGATATATTAAATTAAAAGAGATAAAATAGAAATAACAGCAAATACAAAACACTAACTTTGATTGGTTCCTTGCTAAAAAGAAATAGATATAAAAGACATTTGGGGAAAATTAGAGAATTTCATCGGGGCTCTCTTATTAATGTTAAATACTGTAGGTGTTGTAATATAGGGAAGACGGTATGGGTTGCAGCAGTTTAGGAGAATGTCCTTACTAGGAAATGTATGCTGAGGTATTTGGAGTATTGTTTGCAAGTGATTTTCAAAGGGTTTAACAAAAACAAGTGTGTGTGCATGTATGTACGTACACATATGTACAAATATATGTACATATCTAGAGAGAGGAAACGAGGGCATAAATGCAGTGAAATTGTCAGCAGTTGATGTCGACATGAAGCATATGCAGGTGTTTGGTGTTATCTGCTGTTGTCTATTCTGCTTTTCCTGAGCTTTGTAATTCTTCAAAAGAAGAAGTGTTGGAGCAGGTGGGCGGAGACCCTATCTGTGCACACCAGGTGAAGCCAATGGTGGGAAATGTCAGGCTGGGTCCTGGTAATATCACCTGTCTCCTCTAAAACATACATCTCCTCCTGGTGATGTATGTATTTCATTGCTTTTGGGGAGTGCAGAGGGAACACGCATTCATGATTTTTCCTTTCTCTGTGCCGTAAATCCCCAGTTGTGAGAGGAGGGTGTTGGTGGGGAATGGTGGGCTCTCTGTGTAGCTCCTTCGTGAGCCTTGTCTGGTGCTGGATGCATTCCCCGGGGCCATTCCCTGGGTTGGTCCCTGCCTCGCGCCAACATCTCCAACTTCGGGGCACATGTGGCCCTGGGTTTTCTAGGAAAGTGTGTTTTAGCTTAGCTTCCTCTCTGGTCTGGGTGGGCATTGCGGCCATCACCTTTCAGAGGTGGAAGTGGGCAGAGTGTAAAGACCCCCGGAAATCACACCTCCGTGCACAGTCTATGGCAGGGTCCTCTGCACCCACTCACCTCAGTGTCCATGCATCAGGGAATACCCAGATGGGGATCGTGGAGCTTCTGTGCCCGTGAGGGGCAATGGGAGGGGGGATCTGGTCCTGGAGGTATGTCACTGGTGATGTGTTCAAGGTAGCCTCACAGTACCAAATCCCAAATATTAATGGTTCCGGTGGGATGGCCTCTTCCATTCACACTCAGTGCTTCCAGACTCTTGGTCTTTAGCACCACCGAGCAAACCTGAGAACCTGAATGAGGCCTTGCAGTGTCCTGTCCCTTCAGAATCCTCCTACCTGTGTCTTTCATGCCTTTGAGTACATGAACGTTCTGAAGGGAGGGAAGGGCCTGGCAGTGTTTTAGGGTCTCAGAATTTTCACAGTGACCCTCAGTGACAAATGTGTTTGTACAACAGTTAGTTTACACATGAGCAGATATGGGTCTGTATGTGTGTAGGCCCGGCAAAAACTGTGGATGAAGCTTGTCATTGGTGCCTTAGCTTCCGTTTTCTTTCTCTGGACAGGGTAGCTCTATGATGAGCCAGGAAGGGAATCTGGAGGAAATTACAAGCAAGCCAGATTTTATGTCAATGTGAGGGGCTTTTTTCTTTGGGAAGCCCATTTTTTCATGCACTGATCTTTGCTGAAAACAGCAGTGGAATGTACACATTTAATGTGTGCCAAGACTGCAGACTAGCTCGTAGGTGACTCCCTCTGCCTGAAGCTGTTTGCAGAGGCAGTGTGTGGGGCCGTCTGCGTGCGGCCAGAGCGCAGGTGTCAGGAGGTGCCCTCTGGACCAGGGCGCGATGCTGACCAGCATCCAGGGGCAAATGATGGCTTCCCTGTGTTTCAAGTTTCTCACTTTTTTTTTTTTTTAATTTTATTATGTTATGTTAGTCACCATACAATACATCATTGGTTTTTGATGTGGTGATCCACGATCCATTGTTTTCATATAACACCCAGTGCTCCATGCAGTACGTGCCCTCCTTAATACCCATCACCGGGCTAACCAATCCCCCCTCCCCCTCCCCTCTGAAACCCTGTTTGTTTCTCAGAGTCCATAGTCTCTCATGGTTCATCTCTCCCTCCAATTCCCCCCCCCATTTTTCCCTTCCCTCTCCTAATGTCCTCCATGTTATTCCTTATGTTCCACAAATAAGTGAAACCATATGATAATTGACTTTCTCTGCTTGACTTATTTCACTTAGCATAATCTCCTCTAGTCCCATCCATGTTGATGTAAAAGTTGGGTATTCATCTTTTCTGATGGCTGAGTAATATTCCATTGTATATATGGACCACATCTTTATCCATTCATCTATTGAAGGGCATCTCAGCTCTTTCCACAGTTTGGCTATTGCGGACATTGCTGCTATGAACATTGGGGTGCATATGGCCCTTCTTTTCACTACATCTGTGTCTTTGGGGTAAATACCCAGTAGTGCAAATGCTGGGTCATAGGGTAGCTCTATTTTTAATTTTCTGAGGCACCTCCACCCTGTTTTCCAAAGTGGCTGTACCAACTTGCATTCCCACCCACAGTGTAAGAGGGTTCCCCTTTCTCCACAACCTCTCCAACATTTTTTGTTTCCTGCCTTGTCCGTTTTTTCCATTCTAACTGGTGTAAGATGGTATCTCAGTGTGGTTTTGATTTGAATTTCCCTGATGGCTAATGATGATGAACGTTTTTTCATGTGTCTGTTAGCCATTTGTATGTCTTCTTCAGGGAAGTGTCTTTTCATATCTTCTGCCCACTTTTTGACTTGATTATTTGTTTTTTGGGTGTTGAGTTTGAGAAGTTCTTTATAGATCTTGGATACCAGCCCTTTATCTGTAGTGTCATTTGCAAATATCTTCTCCCATTCTGTGGGTTGCCTCTTTGTTTTGTTGACTGTTTCCTTTGCTGTGCAGAAGCTTTTTATCTTGATGAAGTCCCAAAAGTTCGTTTTTGCTTTTGTTTCACTAGCTTTTGGAGATGTATCTTGAAAGAAGTTGCTGTGGGTGATGTCAAAGAGGTTACTGCCTATGTTCTCTTCTAGGATTTTGATGGATTCCTGTCTCACATTGAGGTCTTTCATCCACTTTGAGTTTATCTTTGTGAATGGTGTTAGAGAATGGTCGAGTTTCTCACTTTTGAAATGAGGGGTCACTGACTGATGGTGGGCTGAGTTCAGCCTGTCATTATCAAACCAGCAACCTAGTTTGGACTTAACTAGCTGTTGAGGCTGCCCAGTGGATACGCCTATTTTGTGGGGATTTTCATTCTCTAGGTTCAAAGATGCGTCCTGTATCTCTTTCCAGTCAGTAGGATGGCAGTGGTAATTATGGTCCTGATGATGCTGATGCTGAGGACAGTGAGCATGCCCGCACTGGGAGCCGACTCGGTGCTCGGTGCAGGTTTTCCCTTTATTCATGAGTAGGGAGCAGAGCCAGTACGTACCTGCTTTCCTCACATTCTCCCTTGCTTTCCACATGTGGTTGGTGGCATCTATTTCTGTATTCTTCTTGAAAATCTCAAACCTGCCAAACCATAAGGAGGGAGAATTATTAGCTCATCAGGTTCAGTGTATCCAAATGAACTTGGTGACAAAGTGGAACATAATTCATAGACTACAACTGTTAGTTGTAACATGTGACTATTTCTGGCAAGGCCCAGAATGAACAATCAGAAATCTATTAATCCATTCTCGGGCTGAAGTTAAAAGGTAAATGAGCAAATACTTGGAATTCTTATGTTATTGCCTTGAACTCTTGCCTTGCCTTTCTGAACTGAATACTTAGAGTCATAAAATACCCTAATCTCCTTCCCTCACTATGCTTCCTTTGGATTCTCCAATTAATGGAATCGCTCACATTGTAGTTTGTGTCTATTTTTAAAACATCATTTGGTACTAAAGTGTTTCCCGTGGATTGCCTTATAGAGCATGCTGATCATTCTTATGTGTCAGATAAAATGACTTCTAGTCAGTTTTAATATATAAAACTCATGTGCACTACCAATAATTATATGAGAAGATACAATGACACTTTCTTGTCTCCAAATGATTTATGACTCGGCAGTTTAAAAAATGTTAATGGATTATTTAAAATAGTACCCATTTCTTACATCCATGAAAGGATTCTTCAAGCTCCCTGGTGAGAGTCTGGACATTCCCCCCGACCCCCATCACTGGGTGAGGGGTCTCCAGTCATAATCCATCAACGAGCATTAAGCAGCCAGACACTCAGCTTGGGACTTTATCCATGTATCTCATTTAATCTTCATGTGTATTGTGTAATTGTCTTCATGTACAGTTGAGACCACAGAGCTGAATTAGAGCATTGCTATGTGATGCTGGGACTCAAGGTCAGATCTTTGTAAGGGCAAAGACTGTGCCCTCAAATGACGGAGATTGTGGCATCCCCTGTCCTTCGGGAAGAACAGACTTTATGTCGGGAGACACGGCATAGAGACCTGAACAGTTGGGGACAATTTAAAGCCTTATAACATCAAATGGCACACGTGGCAGATTTGTGTCTCTTGGAGGAGGAGGCCACTGGGATCTAGAAGCATTCAGAGAATACCTGTTGGAGGAGACTGGCCTTGGGCAGACACCTGGGTGCTGGAAGGGATCTGGAAGAGTGGGCAGGAACCAGCTTTGGAGGTATGGAGAAAGGAAGGACAGTGTCTGGAGGAGGCAGTAAGACCAGCCCACAGGGCCGATGAGAACAAGATGAGAAGTCTGTTCAGACCATATCACAGCAGCTCGCTCTCCGACTCTAATGTATCATCCACTTCTAGGGAAAACCAGTGAGAATCAGATGAGCATGTGAATTGAATTTTATTTCTGAGCATTGGAAAACTGTGGTGACGTTCTGAGGTATCATAATGGCTCATGCCCAAGTTGTTACTTTTTTAAGTAGGTACTGTCCATCCCACACTTCACTCCACGCCTTCTACTTCGAAGCCCCCCCTCCCTTCACAGGAGATGCATGCTCTGGAGTCACTCTCAATGCTCATTAGGGTTCGTCAGGTCCTGCAGGGCAGGAGGCAGACCTGACAGGTGTGGACCCAAGTCCCAGGTCGGATTGTGCCACCAGTTGCTGTGGATTTGAGAACGTTGGTCAGTCTCTGGGACACAAGCTCTCATCTCCATGTGTGAAGTTTAGATGAGATCCTGGCTGGCACAGGCCGCGACACACCCAACATTATCACCTGCCCGGCCGGGATTCATCGGTAGAGTTTAGCTCCCTGTTGATGGCACCTGTATAGAGATGAGCTTGCTGGAACAGTAATAGAATCTACATATAAACTTCTATCAGTGAGCATTTTTAGAGAAAGCAAAAAGAAGTGGGTTTGATTACCCAGTAACCAGGGTCCTGAGGGGTAGGCAGGCAGGCAGAAGCCTGGTCTCTTCAGCCTCTGAACACCAGCAGCTTGGATGAGAAGGATGGGTGCTTTCAAGTAGAAAGCAGGAAGCACCACAGAATCACATTTTTTATTATTTCCCCTGACCATGGGCTGGTCTTCATGGTATGATTCTTCCAGAAAGGTAATCCTTTATTGCAGTGTAACAGTATATTCATGAAAACTGTTGCTTGTTCAGTTTCTGTGGCCCTCCGAGGTATTTTTAAAGTAATGGGCTGGGCTGGCTCACAGAGTCTTGGTTATTCTATTGACGTCTCTGCTCTGTCCTCCCGGATGTGACAACCAGGATCACATTACTTAACTCTAAAATGGGTATTCTGGGGGCTTATCTGTATATATGTAGCTTTTCCTTCATTGCAGTAATTTATGATCCCCTGGTGTTTCCAGTGCCCCGTATTGACCAGGAATATCATCACACAATAAGTTCATGTTCTACTGTGCTTCCCCATCACACCTGTCTCTGCCTGTCTTCTCCGTGGAAACACTTGCCTCTTGGCCCCAGCAGATCTTGATCTCATTGGACATTATGGCAATGGTGACATTACTTCAGCCTTCATCGATGAATGTAGAAGTTACATAAACTTCCATACAAACAAGCAACTTTTCTAAAATTCCAGATTTTCACCAGATATCACTCTGTTGCATGCACAAGGTAGGTTAAGTCAGGATAAAAGATGTAAAAACGTCACCAAATTAGAGAAAGCATTGGAGAATCCATGCAGTACTGGCTGAAAATATGTGCCATTTGTTGGAGCATCCGTGGAGCTCCTGTAGGACCTATCAAAGCCACCCCTTCTGGAAGAGCAGCAGCTCCTCTCTGTGAATGAGCCCTGGATGCGAGCAGGTGACCAAATACAGGAAGACTTCAGGATGGGCGTTTGGGCAAGGTGGGCAAGCATGCAGGATGGAGAAACCATCATGGGGAGGAGTAGCCTTGTTAGGTGAGGGGTAGAAAGAGCAAGCAAGACAGAGGGTGGGATGTGGACCTGGAAGAGAACACAGTCAGGAGGATGAAAGAATGGGGGAGAAAAGAGAAAATGAACCTACGAGACTTGGGAGCCCAGTGTCATAGCTCTAGACCTAGGTCATTATTGGTCTTTGAAGCCCAGAAAAATTCTGAAAGTGACCTGCCTCTTTGAGGAAGAGCAGAGGAAGGCTAAGAATGTGCCGGGTCTCCTGCCAACCCCAGGAACACACACTCCTGGTCCTGAAGATGCTGAGAAAACAAAAGGAAGGGACATTTTAACATACCACAAGATTGTTGCTACAAGATGAGGGTGGGATACTTCTAGAGGAGGCTTTCAAACCCAATCTTGAGAGAGCTAGAGAACAAACATTCCATAGAAGTGTAAACATCTAAGCCAAAGTTTAGAAGAGGACTAGCTAGTCAAGTGGATGGGTCGAGGCCCAAGGTGACTCTCTTTGGCTGGCTCCAAGAGCCCATGGAAGCAGCATCTTGGGAGGCTAGGTGGCCAACCCAATGTACAGTTCTTAATAGCTTCCTTTAGCATATAGGGTTCTATCACTTATTTTGTCCTTTGAGTGAGGACAGTTCCCTTGTCAGCCCCCACATTATCGTGGCAGAAGGGAAGAGTGTGTTCCCTCTAGTCTTTTCCCTTCATCCCCAGCCCAGCACTTACAGAACCCACTGCTCATGGTACTGCCTTTGGTATTGGCACATTTAGGACCACATCAGTGGCCACAAGGAGCATGTGAATAAGCACATAGAGCAATTTTATGCATTGTACATTTCCTGTCTTTCTCTGATCCTCATTTTTTTCCATCACCCTTATTGCCACGTGAAGCTGGTAGGTAAGCTCTGTGTGGGCAGGAGTTGCCTACTTTTCCCCCCAACTCTTATATGCTCAGCACCTGGAAGAGTGAATGACTTGTAGCAGGCACACAAAAAATATCTGTGGCATGATTGAATGGTAATGCTAAATTATTTCCTAAACCCTGTCCTGCCATGCGTACATTCTCAGAACAGTTCTTTTGAGATGCTGAAGACAACAGTAATCTTCACATCTGGTAGTTTCCAAATTAGATGATCATCAAAATTACTTGGAGCATTTAAAAGTGTCTGGGTTCCCCCCAAGATGCTTGGAGCCATTGCTTCTAGGAGTGGGACCCAGGGGTTTTATTTTTGACTCAGATGATCATCCAGACTTGGGAACCACAGATTAGTCTTGTCTTCCCCATTTTGCAAGGGAGAGAGTAGCCCCAGAGACAGAAAACATGTCTTGTTATCCCTGCAGGTACTGTCTGGGAAGACCTTCCCTCACAATGGAGACCGTGAACTCTTCTTCCTCGCCTGTGTCTAACAGGAGCCTGGAGCAAGTGGTCCCCTCAGTGGGTGACTTGGGGTGGAGTTTTCTATAAGCTCTTAAGGCAAATGTAGGCTTATGACTGGGAATGGTAATGGGAAGTTGATTCCAGGTGAAGAAAACATATTATCTGTTGCCATTTAAGTAAAGTTAAGATCATAGGACCCAGATAATTTAATATAGTTTTCCATTTGTCAGAGGCTTACGTTCTATTTCTTGGTGATTTCTTTCCCCCTCAAACATATTCTACACTACAAGTGACATTCCAAGAGCCCATTTCACTTCTCAGAGCGCTTGGATTCTTTCCGGGCAGGAAGCCCACGGTGTCGTTTAAGCTGGTTTGGAAAACTGTCATTCACCCTGATGGATGGTCGTCCCCATAGTGAGCACTCAGCCTCCACAAGGTTCACAGCACCCTCACCTTAAGGATCTAATTTATGTAGAGATGTCAATAGATTATTTAGAAGGGCATTCTTGCTGATTTCAGCAGTTCTAGAACAACGACAGGAAACGGGTAGGAGTGTGAAAGTCACGGGCAATGTTGGCTGCTCTGTGTCGTTACCCAGAGACCCCACCCAACCATGAGGCAGGGAAGTTAGGTGGGTGGTGTTACCTTCTTGCAGGTGATGATCATGCCTTGAAATCTTCTCATTTCAGGGTGAAAACAGTAAGTTAGAAATCAATAAAATTGGGGCGCCTGGGTGGCTCAGTCAGTTAAGTGGAAGACTCTTGGTTTTGGCTCAGGTCATGATCTCAGGGTAGTGGGATCAAGCCCCGCATTGGGCTCCACGCTCATCAGGGAGTCTGCTTGACGTTCTCTCTCTCTCTCTCCCTCTCCCTCTGCCCCTCCCTGCCCTGCACTCGCTTGTGCTCTCTCTCTCTAAAATAAATAAATCTTAAAAAAAGAGATTAATAAAATTCTCGTTCACTGCAAAGATCAGGGTTCTAGCAATTGTATGAAGTAGGCTTTGGTTATTTAATTCTCTTTGCATGTGAAAATGAACCCTTTGTATCTTCTGTCAAACAATAATATATTTTACAGTATTTGTATGATGATTTATTTCAGTGTCTAAATATTTAGGAAACTAAGAGAATGAGGGGTTTTCTTGTTTTCAAATTTATGAGCTAGGTAATACCTTGACCATGTATGACATAGTACATTGATTTTCCTTGCATTCTGGCATTCCCCAAAATATAATTGACAAGTTTATTCTTAGACAAAATCCATTTAATCAAAATTCTCACGGTAACTTTCACATGTAGCAATTGAATGTTTCCTGAAAGGATTAAATATCTAAGCTTTGAAGTGGTTGGATAATTATTACAAAAGACAGATTAATAAAAGTTGACTGAATTTCTAAACACTGACATTATAAGAACCCTGTAAGAATAGCTATTATTGCAAATATATATGTTGACAATGCATGATTCTAAGGTAGTCTTTTTTTTTTTTTTAATCATACCAGAGGGTATACATTCAATTGCATGTCCCTCATGAGACCTCTTTTTTTTTTTTTTTTAAAGATTTATTTATTTGACAGACAGGGATTGGAGGGGGAAGGGGCAGAGGGAGAGGGAGAGAATCTCAAGCAGACTCCCTGCTGAGCATGGAGCCCAAAACGGGCATGACCCTGAGATCATGACCTGAGCTGAAACCAAGAGTCAAACGCTCAACCGACTGAGCCACCCAGGTGCCCCTTCATGAGAGCTTTTCTTGGTAGTCACATGATGTGACTATGGCAAGAAACTAGACTCTTTTGTTCATTTATTCATCTGTTTATTAGTTCAGCAGATAATTTATTGAGCATCTACCCATGCCAGTTACCCTAGAGGTACTTAGGTCCAAATGGGAAGATGATAATAGACAAGGGAATATATAATATATCAGGTAGAACTCTGAAGAAAATAGGGTGGGGGGGTCAAAGCACGACATGGTGCAGTGTCCACAAGGAGGTCAGGGAAGGCCTCTCACCTGCATGAGGGGCGGCTGGCCATGTGGTCACCTCAGGGAGCACCCGAGGCCAAAGCAGGGGTGAGGGCTTCTTTTGAGGGTAGCTGGAAGGCAGTGGAGAGATTCAAGCAGAGGCAACAAGATCTGCCTATACTTTAAGTACCTGTCTCGATAAATTGTAAAGCTCTAGACGATGCAAGAGGGAATCATGTCCAGCGCAGGGCCAGGCCTGGGAAGTCATATAAGTAAACCAGGTGAGTATGGAACTTTGGAGAAGTGCTAATCAGGGACCCCTCCTCTCTGGAAACACCCACCTTCTCAGTGGTTTTCCTTTTCGGGAGAAAACTTCCCCCCCCCACGCACACACACCTCCGAGTTTTACCGTGTGTGTTCATTACCCCCATAGTAAACCTGGCCCCCTGACTCCTCCTGTGCCACTTGCCCTGCCTTGCACCTCATCCCCCACAGGACCCAGAGTCTGAAACACACCATCTGTCCCCGAATTACATGTGGTGCCGACACTTCCTTATGATGTGACCTTTAGCACGTGAACATACCCTCTTATCCTTGCCTGTAAAGTAGGGGAGATGGGCTCCCTCATCACCACCACCTCATCAGCTTAAATGAGAAGATGCTTTATGGCTTTACAGACCACAGTTAGCAGGTGCCAGCCATGAATGGAAGGGTGCTGTGTGAGCGGTGGCTGCTTCTACTACTCTCCTGTTTTGGATCCTACTTCATGGGTGTGCTTTTGTTTCATACACAATATCACGTTTGTCGGTTCTACTCCATCATAGAATCCTCAAAAGAAGGAACCATGTCTTAGAATTCCCTGTGTTGGGCGTTGTGGGCCTTCAGTTTCCCACTGGCTGGTCCACTGATTGTGTACTGGTCATCTCCACCGTGGCCCCTCCAGTCAGCATGGCTTTGGGCATCACCTCAAGCTCATGCGTGCCAAATGTATGCCCCGGTTCCAGACTCTTCTAAGCCCACACTGGGCATTTCTCACTATCTGCAGGCACTTCTCTGGGTGTGTGTCCTCCTAGACTCATCCTCTTAATGCCGATTTTTCCTGAAATTCATAATTCAGGGAACACAGCCCCATGGATCTGTCGGTCAGGCAAGAAATGTCTGTAATTCCACCCTGGCCCTCAGACTTTCAGTATGTTCTGCCCAGACAGATTCGCCAGCCCCCTGACCAAGCTCCTGCCTCTAGGCACTCACCAGCCCAGCTCACACTTCTCAGCCAGAGCATATTTATAAGCAAAAATGTTTGTTCTTAAAAACGGTGGGGGTAAGTGTGGGGGGTGCTGAAGACAGGGTGGTGACCAGAAGCACAAGATTTAACCTTGGCGCCCTCCCCCCCGCCCCCAACAGAGGCCTCCCTGGTGTGCCGAGGTCTCAGTGACCAGGCTTCCAGAAGGGCCATCACTGTCCCCTCCTGCTAACAACCCTACTGCTGCTATTGTACTAACAGAAGAGAGCAGACTGGCTGTTGGCGAAAGCGCTTGAGATTCCATCTCAGAAAGTAGACTTTTTCATAGGTATTCCACTAAGGGGTGGACGCGTGTGAGTAACTTAACCAGGACCCAGCTGAGCAAAAACCTCCATCGATCAACCTTTTCCTTCTTTGATTAACCACACTTCTGAAGGAAGCGAGTGACAATAAAGCAGCCCCCGTGAGCGACTTCACGTGATGGGGGTCTCGACCTTTCTCACGTGCTCTGCAGCTGGCCTCGCGTTCAGTGGGCGGCAGGCTTGGGCCTCAAGGTGGTGAGATCTTCGGTCGTCTGGACGGGTCTTGTTTTATTGACTTTACTCTCAGGTAAAGGTTGGACCCGTGCACCGTAAGATGATTTTCAATGGAGGGTTGAAACTAAACAGTGCTTCTTGTTAGTCCTCAGTTAATTAGAAAATTAAATTAACCACAACCCTCATTCCCAGAGCTTTCTGGGTAATTGCTGTTTTACTGTATTTGGATTAGAGAAGACCCAGGAGGCACAGGTCATCATTGTGCAGAATTGGAGAATCAAAGGAAGGAGGCACAAAGCCACTGCTGGGCGGGAGCGCGGTGGGGCTCAGGAGACCCCGGCTGTGGGTCAGGAGCGTGTGCGACAATTCGGGAGATGAAAGTATCCTCTCCCACTCTTCCTCCGAAGAAGGTAAATCTAAAGGTTAAACCCTACAGTCCGAGTCGTTTTAATACGTTTAATTCACATCTAAAACTGAAACATTTTTCTTCCCTCATTTTCTGTGGTCTCACGGTATGTGGACTGGACGCGATTACATTTTACATTGATTGCTTTTTAAAAGGTTCTTATAACTTTGGGGTGAGAATATACTTTGCTGAACTGATTTTTTTGAGTTGACCTGATTTGACTCCCTAATCAAATAAGAGTATAGATAAACTAATAATGGTTTTGATGGTGCGTGCTTCCTATACACATGGCATTCTGCTAGACGATTCACCCGCATTGTATGCATTGTATTCTTTTTTTTTTTTTAAAGATTTTATTTATTCATTTGAGACACAGAGATATATATATAGAGAGAGCATGAGCAGTGGGAGAGGCAGAGGGAGAGGGAGAAGCAGACCCCCCGCTGAGCCAGGAGCCCGATGTGGGACTCGATCCCAGGACCCTGGGATCATGACCCGAGCCGAAGGCAGACGCTTAACCATCTGAGCCACCCAGGCACCCCTGTATGCATTGTATTCTTAATCCTCAGAACACCTCCCGGGCAGGGGCTGTGAGTACCTCCCCCATCTGCAGAAGGGGAGTGAGTCTCCCAGAGCTTTAGCGACACGCTCACAGCAGCGAGCCAGCAAGCAGCAGAGCGGGATTCAGGCTCTATCGGTCTAACTCCAAGCCTGCACTTGTGACCGTAGCATCTCAGTGTGGAAAACACCCTTATTCCAGACCATCCAGGGCATTTCTGCTTCTGTGGGAGGGAGGGAGGGAAGGAAAGAGAACGTTCCCCTTTCCCTGTGACTTCAGGGAGAAAACTTGACTAGCCAGCACCTTGCTGTGCAGACAAACGCTGTCTGATGCTCATATTCGAACAGGGATAAAAATGCAGCCCGTTATGACTTGTGGTGGCAGCTAAAGGACGTAGTGTATACCAAAGAACCTGAGCATAATCTTGCTGTCCTGGATGTTCCGTGACCCACCGTTTCCATTTGCTGGTAGAGCACATACAAAAAAATATCCATTTGTGCAGAGTCAGGACATGATAATAAACCAGTCAATGTGCGGGAAGCAAGAATGAAAGAGGACCCCCTTTTAGAATCATCTATTTATTTTAGAACAAAATTAAGCCACTTCATGGTTTTTTCCCCCGAGTCTCTAGCCGCGAATGTCGACTGAATGGTAGCAGTAGAGGGGCCCACCAGAATGATGGGAAATTTGCATGATGTTAAACTTTAGCCTGCATCTTATGAAAATGGAGGGGACAATCTGCTGAGAAAGGAATAAAAGAATCACATTTCAGTTTTAATTCCTCATTCATAAGTGTCATTAGAAAAGGAGAGAGAATTCTAGAATCACACATTGATGGAAAATGCTGTTTCCCCCCAAAAAGGTAATGTCTTTGTTATGAAGTACCACCTGCATTTTTGAATAAAATATTACCCCTGTTGTGTGCAATGTGATTTCAGTAGAAGAAATTATAAGTGAATGACCCATAATAAATCATATGCTGCCACCACCGCATGCTGCTAATACCAAGATTAATTCTCTTCTGATGGGGAAGCTGCTCAAATTCTGATGGAAATGTTGGTGTTCCCAGGTTTTGAATGAATTCTAATATATTTGTTTATTTTTAAGCACTCCTGAGATGCAGATGAAAAATCTGGCCAGCAGGTGCCCAACACAATTATCTGCTTTGTGCTGTCTGTGGGGGAGGAGAATGGCAGAGGCATCTTCTCCAGGAAACAGCCCTCTTTCTTCTCCTGCCCGGTCTCAAATATTTCTGGGTCTTGATGCATTTGGGCATTGTAGCCGGTCTTTGAGCTAGAACAGTTTCAGGGGGACCATTTATTTCAACGTAGTCTTTCCCTGAATGTACATTTCTAGATTTATATCCGACAATTGAGATGCAATAAAACCCATGATAACTCTGGGCAAAAATGTTAGTAAAAATCAGTGCACTCACCCTGGATTCACGTGGTGTGTCGGGTGTGACCCTGAGGGTGGTAATGACAGTGTATTGAGACAGTGTGTTGAACACCAAGCACTTTGCCTGTGCGAGTTGTCAATCTTCCCAGCACTGCCATGACAGAGTCATTATTACCCTCATCCTTATTTAAAGTTTTTTATTTTAATTCCAGTGTAGTTCACATACAGTGTTATATTAGTTTCAAGTGCACAATATAATGATTCAACACTTCCGTACATTACTCAGTGCTTATCACAAAAAGTGTACTCTTCATCCCCATCACCTGTTTCCCCCCCCCCACCTCCCCTCTGGTCACCACCAGTGTGTTCTCTAGAGTTAAGAGCCTGTTCTTGGTTTGTCTTTCTCTCTCTTTTGTCCTTTGTTCCTTTGTTTTGTTTCTTAAATTCCACATAGGAGTGAAATCATATGGTATTTGTCTTTTTCTGACTGACTTATTTCACTTAGCATCACGCTCTATAGTTCCATCCATGTTGTTGTAAATGGTAAAATTTCATTCTTTTTTGTGGTGGAGTACTATTCCATTGTATATACATACCACATCTTTCTCCATTCATCAGTCGGTGGACACCTGGGCTGCTTCCATATCTTGGCTATTGTTGATAACACTGCTATAAACATAGAGGTGCAAGTATCCCTTTGAATTTGTGTTTTTTCATAATTAACCTCATCTTAAAAGGAGAGGAACCTGAGGTGCGGATCATTTAAACAGCTTGCCTAAGATCTTTCAACTTGTTAGTAACGTAGTCTAGATTCAGTCCCAGGCGAAGCTAACTCCCAAACGCTGCCCCCTCCCACACGGAGTTGATCTCGTGGGTGCACTCCTAAGTTGATGCAATGATATGATCCCCTTTTTTCATTTGCACTTCAAAGACTTCATGACCCATCTAAACACCCTCGTATTCCGGCATCAAAGTGATCACAGGAAGAAAACTATTATCTGTCATCATTGTATTTCTTTTTCCTTTCTATTTTATGATTATAATTCTCTCTCCATTTCAAGTGAACGGGCAGCCTTCATTTCTTTCATTCTCTCCCTATTCTGGTTATGCTGTTTTCATTTTGCAACGAAATACCCACAACAAGCAGAAAATTAGGTGCCTCAGTGCCTCCACATGTCCCTCACCCCCTGGGGTATCAAATCCTGATGTCACAGAGGCATAACTCCCTTGGGGAGAAAATTGTGTTTTGCAGACCCTGTTCATTGATCTCTTCTGTCTTGTAAGTTCCCTTCTTAAACCAGCAAGACTCAGGCACACGGCAGGTCATTTTTATATGGCACACTTGATTGCTTAGGAAAACAAATTTTAAAAGCACTTTCTTTAGAAGGAAGGATGCTGTTACTCCAGGGTGAAATATTTCAACCAAATCCTTGAGAGTTCTTGTCTCTGAACCATCCGCCTTGGTAGGAGCTGCTTTAACAGGGTTTTGTTAATTGAATAGTATCTGCTTTAATATTTAACAGGGAATGGAATATTTAAAACTTCAACCCACTGTAGGCCCTTTGAGAAATCTTTTAGGTGAGAACAAAGCAACAATCAGAACAAATCTTTGGATTCTGGAAATTCAAGAGAAACTACACTATTCATTATTTATCTACTTACAGAGTCATTAACCTTTCTTTTTTTGGAAGAAGAGGAGGAGGAATTCCAAGGAAAGTTTACTTCCCAGGAAGCCATGCTCGTTGTAGCTTTACTGGTTTCACCAATTTAGTTGAAATGCAGCCGCCACATGCAGGAGCAACTGTGTGACAAAGTGTTCTAGAATCTGGACATTTGGATTATTTCTCTAATACTTTCCTTAATTTTTTTCTAGTTATACTGAATAAGTCATGTAATTTTGCAAGGACTCCCGTTATCATTTCTGCAAAGTGGAGATAATCCTATCTTCTCTATTAACTTCACAGAATTGTCAGAAAGATTAAAAGAAGCAGTGTGCATATTAGAACTTGGAGAGACCCAAACTCAAGTGCCAGGTGTTAATTTTGTTTATATTTTTGCTGAGGTCAACAAATACAGATTGATTGTCTGAGCATTTCTCTTCAGGGCTTACTCTGGGCAAAGAGATGTGTTCGTCTTGTCATAGAATTGTTTACAAGCAAGCCACTCGCTAGGATGTTGGGTGCTGCAGGGGGGGTGACACTCTAGGAGGCCCCAGGGACCACAGGCAGGAAGCCCTCGGAGGCCGACTGCCTTCTGTTCTGCCAGGCTTTGGGGTGTGTGCTTTAAATGGCTGAAGGAGCGATACCTTTTCTCTCCACGTGTAAGATTGGGGTCCTTCATGGAGAAGATTGAATTTTAACTTAGCCTTGAATGAGAGATATAATTTAATAAGTTATATAAGATATATATTATGTATAATGATACCTATCTTGAAAAAGCCCTTCAGGGAAGAGAGAAGGCCAAGGGCAATCATGCAGGGAAGTGTGGACGTATTTGGAGGGGGCTGAGTGGTTCAGCCTGGAGGGCGTGCAGGGCATGGATGTGGGTGCAGCGTCAGGTCTTGCTAGAAAAAGCGTACCAGAAGGGCCTAGCAGAGGACTGAGAATGTTGTTGAAACTTAAAGGAGGCCAGGGAGTGGTGTGATTGTTCAGGGAGCAGTCTAGGGCGTACGGTATTGCCCTGGGAAAATCAAACCAAGAGCCCTCACTGGGGTAAATAACACCGGTCTCCCTGGCCCAGGCAGAGAGAGGTCAGTTTGAGGAAGAGAAGTATCAGACTCACAGCTCTGATTGCTCGGAGTCTCCCTGGAGGTAAAGTGGAGACCCTTTGAAGGAGGGCATGACTCCAGGGTTTCAAGCAAGACAGGGCAGCCACATAGACAGGCGCTGGAGAGTAAATTCAAGCTTCTGGAAATGTGCTTGGAATGAATGTGGAGTGTGTCTGAACCGAAGATTTTTGTTATGTAATCCCTGAAATTATGAGCCCAAATGAGATCATATCGGAAAAGAATTTTGGTCAGTGCCAGCAAAGGGGGAGGAGAAGGGAAAGCCAGCTCGTTCCCGGGGTAGGTGACCCTGTCAACCGTGAGAGGAGGTCACAGGAGAGTAAGAAGTGAAAAGCCTCCTTGCATTTCACAGGGAGGAGCTTTGGGCTTCTGTTTCACTGAGATGCATTCTCAATGAGATGTGAGGCTCCAGATTTTAGGGGCAATTTTGATTCCTTCATTTCCTCAAGTTTGAGTCATATCCTTCTCTACACTCCTGAACATTTCTTCCTTGCAAAGAGCTCCCTGAACTCACTGCTTCTCCATATTGATAGAGCTCTGCGGGAAATAGATGCTCTCCAGAGTGGATGAGCCCCAGGGCCTCCTGCTTGAGAATGGGGGGAGGGGACAAGGACTGGGGTCAGGGTGTCCCAGCTGAGGCTGCAGCATCTCTGTGCTGCAAGGCAAGGAGCAGTATGCTCCCAGGGGGCCTCAGCAGGCGTGATGCAAGGGAAGCAAGTCCAGAGCTGGATAAGTGGTAGAAGAAATGGGGTTTTATACTTTGTGTTTATTGATTTATCTGAGTGGCTAAATGAATATTCATTTTGCTTCCTGTTGACTCTGTTTTACAAAAATCAAAAGTAGAAAAGAGAAGCTTTTCTAAAGAATTCACTTGGTGCTGACTTGTCTGTGAGTCGTCAAAGAGCACATCACTAAGAGGATTTCTTCCCATAGCCAAACTTCAGGGAAGGATGGGAATACCTTAACTACGAGTATCTGCAGAAAGCAGGTTTCATCGACTCATAGGCTATAGGAGCTAGAAGGGCTTTTAGAAATCGTCTGGTGTGCTTGTCCAATTTTAAGATCAGGAAGCAAAGCTCAGAGAGGGGAATTGACTGTCAGCCCTGCATTTACCATCCACTCAAGACAAATATGCTCAGGTGAGGGCAAAATGCCCCCCAGGTAAAGGAAGGTGGTGAAGGACGGAGCTCTCTCACCTGCTTGAGCCTTACAGCTCCTAGCACAGTTGGAATCTTAATTTATGTTTGATAATATTTACCTGCCAACACCCCAAGGATTCTAAACAAGTAGCCTGGTAATCACTATTCCTGGTGAGTATGCACTGAAAGGATGCAGATTAAACTGGAACACTGAAGTAATGCATAACCCATTCCCAATATCAACCACTTATAAGAAAGAAAGAAAAAAAAGAAAGAGGGAAGGAGGGAGGAGAGAGAGAGAAAGAAAGAAAGAGATAATTGGGATAGTTGCAGATTTTGAGAAAAGTTGCAGAGAGAGTACAGAGAATCCTGTGTACCCTGTTCCCAATCCTCCCACTGTTAACAGCTTACTTTTTGATGGTGCATTAGCCAAAACTAAGACCCTGAGATTAGTAAATTACTATTGACTAAACTCCAGACTTTACTTGGGCTTCACCAGCTTGCCCAATAATGAGTACTTTCTGCTCCAGGATCCAGTCCTGAAGACCCCATTGCGTTTGGCTGTCATGCCTCCCCAGTGTCTTGTTTCTCAATCTTTCCTTGTTTTTCCTGACCTGGAGTCATTTGTTTATATCAGTACTGTTATAGGCTAACTCATTCCCCCCTCCCAATTTGGAGGAATTTGTTGGAGTCCTAACCCCTGTGCCTCAGAATGTGACTGTATTTGGAGATAGGGCCTGTAGAGAAGTAGTTAAATTAAAATGAGGTCATATGGAGGGAGGCCTTTGTCCAATATGACTGGTGTCTTTAGAAGAAGAGATCAGGGCGCAGACACCCACAGAGGGATGACCCCGTGAACACAGAGAGAAGGATGGCATCTACATGCCGAGGAGAGGCTTCAGAAGGAACGAGCCCTGCCCATATCCTGATCTCAAATTTCTAGTCTCTGGAACTTGGAGGAAATACATTTCTGTTCTTCAAGCTGCTCGACCCCGTGATATTGGTTATGGCAGCCCTAACAAACTAATACAAGTATGAATTCCTATATGTTGATTTTATACTTTTTGTTAAAATCCAATTCTATGTTGTTTATATTTTTGCTCAGATTGTCCCAACTTGCTCAGCTCTGGTCACCGGAGCGCTTTCATGAAGCTCCTGTGCTCCTTTGGCAAGTCCCCATGCCTTTGATATTTGAGCACTTTTTTTCTGGGACTACAAGCTGTTCTGGGCTCATTATGCATTTTCCTTACCCTGGCCCTAGAATCAGGCACTTCTCCAAAGAGCGCAGGTTCCTTTTATTTGAAAATGGCATTTAGAAACAAAGATCTGGAGTCCCAGTTTTAATCCTTTCCCTGTGGCACTAGCATCCACTTACTGTGGTTCTGTAATAACACTAGCCAGGAGGCTCAGCCCACGCCCGATACACCAGGTTCTCCGTGTTGGAACCATGGTTGCTCTCCAAGGTCCTAATCATGAAAGGCTTTCTTGTGCTAGGGAAGAGAGAGGAAAAAACCGTTAAGACTATCACATTTCAGCACAGTTGCAGTCATTCCCTGTTCACATTCTTGATGCTAATAAAGGAAGAAAGAGCACTTGGGTGAATAAATTCAGAAATCTTAGAATTTAATGACTAGTACCTGTCTCTTTGCAAATCCATCCCTGTCTGTAAAGAGGACAACAGAGCCTCTTTAAAGAGAAAATATGATAAGGCACTGTCCAAAATGTTATGTGTGAACAAAGATCACAGGATTTCAGATTTGCCTAACACCATGTCTTAGTGATGGCAGTTCAAGAGGAAATGTGTTAAAGCTGTGCCTTGAAGGGTTTAGTTTAGATATGCACATTTCGTGACAGGTAAGATTAGAGGAGGCTATGGAAGCCAGTAATGAGGTTTACAGGACTTCCTTCTAACTCTGCTAATAAACAAGTACAAGCTGGCTTAAATGTCTGCTTGGGTTAAAATAATTCAGATTCAATATTTCATTGGCTGTAAATGCTTTTTCATTGACACAGACAAAATATCAAGATTCTTCTGGTTCTGTGCACACATGCTTGATGGTACATATCTTTGGGTAAACACTATTATGATACACTATATTTTTTTCCTGTATCTTCCTACTATTTTGATCTCTGATGATGGGGTAGGAGGCAGTGCTGGTTATAGTGAAATAACCAAACATTATCTTTCACTTAAGGACCTTTAATCAACAGATGTTAAGGGCAAAATGGATTCTGGGGCACCTGGGTGGCTCAGTCATTAGGCGTCTGCCTTCGGCTCAGGTCATGATCCCAGGGTCCAGGGATCGAGCCCTACATCGGGCTCCCTGCTCAGTGGGAAGCCTGCTTCTCCCTCTCCCCCTCCCCTTGCTTGTGTTCCCTCTCTCGCTGTGTCTCTCTCTGTCAAATAAATAAATAAAATCTTAAAAAAAAAAAAAAAGCAAAATGGATTCTGCATTTTTATTGCAGTGGATTTTTAATTTTGTGGCCGATAAGCATCCCAGTCCCATAGCACGATATATTTTGTTTCTTTCCTTTTAGAAAATTAAGTTTCGTGTTTTCCCTTAGAGCTTGATTCATTTGCTAGATTAAAAAGCATTTAAAATCTTGTTTAACACATGGAAAAACATGCCGATTATTGTAATTCTTTCTTTTTATAAAGAAATAAGTGCACGTTTGGTTTCTTGAGAAAGTATGAACTTTTATAGTTGACTCTTAGGAATTAAGACATTCGTGTCTGTGAGACTTGCCTGGAGTGGTTTTGAGCTGAGAATGTCTTTTGCCCCAACCCTGTGAAAAATTCCCATAAAATCAAGTACCTCTAGGACTGGATATTATTCCTGAGTGGTCACAGAGGACATTCCTCTCTACCTTCAGTTAAAGCCACTCCTGTATGACCTTTATAAAGAAACACTCATTGAAGTATAGCAGAAATGTCCCAGAGATGAACATGTAACATCCTTCAATGCATTGTCCAATTTTTAACAATTTTCATTGCATCTGTCCTTCTCTTCAGTTTAAAAACTGTAGTGGTTTTTTCACGTCTCTAGGAAATCTATGATGATTCATCCTGATATCAGTTGCTAACCTGGACCTGTATGATAACTAGTCCTCCAGAAATTCAGTCACACAAGCCAAAGTCAGCTCTGCATATGGGGGCATTTATGAACTCTGTTTTCCTCCAGGCTGAATAAAACTTATTATTTATGTTTGTTTTATAGGCCATCCTTAACTTTGAAGCACCCGGTTCTCTTGCTTGTGTAGAAAAAAAATAGTATAAATCATCTGCATTTGAGTATTGTAACTCTCCAGTTCTGGGGTTAGTAATCCCATTAGCTAGACTCTGGGAGCAAGAGCGTCCTTGGGTAGGCTGGCCTCAAGAACTCATCTGGTTCGTCCTTTTCACATTCAGGAAGCAGGTGTATTCATCACTCAGGCTGCCGTTACAGAATGCTACAGACGGGGTGGCTTAAACCAGAGACTCTATTTCCCAGAGTTGTGGAGTCTGGAACTCCAAGATCCAAGTGCGGGGGCGGGGGGGGGGGGGTCTGGTGTGTCCTCCCTCCCTGGCTTGCTGATGGTGCCTTCATGCCGTGTCCACACGTGGCCTTCTCCTTGTGCACCTGCTCTCCTGATGCCTCTCCTCTTCTTGTGAGGACAGCAGTCAGACTGGATCAGGGTCCCCCTCATGACCTCATCTAACCTGCATCACCTCCTACATGTAGACCTCCCTGTCTCTGAGTACAAGCACACTGGGGGTTAGGGCTTCAACACAGGAATGGGGGGGGACCAAGTCAGTCCACAGCAAGGGGTGTTCAGTCATCTCAGTAAAAGCTTCATCTCCCAATTTCCCACAGCTTCAGAGAAAGAGAATGACACCTTTTTTTTTTTTTTTTAACATAAGAAATCTTTGAAAGTTTTGCATTTCTGTACTCAGCGGATGCAGTGCAGCCCAGAGTGCCTTCATTTCCCCACTTGACAGCTTGACCTGATTCTGTCCTGGCTCCTGACCACAAGGGGGTTTCTCTGAGCAGGTGAGTGCATCACATGTGCTCACAAGTAGCCTGCCTGGTGCTCCTGCCGTGCTTTCTGCCCCCAAATCTTACATAGCTCGGTTCAGCGTCTCACGCATCCTCCAAATTATAAACGCCTTCTCATCTGAATTCTGCAGGTTGCCATTTTAGAATATTCAAATTAAAGTCGGAGAAGCATCGCCTGGGAGTTTATTAGAAGTGCAGACTCTCGGGCCCCATTCTGGGCTTCCTGAAAAAGAACCATGTTTTCACAAGATGCTCAGCTATGAGATGTGAATATGGAAGTTTGAAACACTGCTCTAGATCCATCCTTGATATAAATTAAAAAGTGCCAGCCAGTCACTTGTGGTGTCATGAAATTTCCTCTCAGTCTCTGCTGATTATTTTAAATAAACCGAGTCACACTGGCTTTTCCTCAAGAGACTTATTTCCCTGAACAGTGTATCTGATATTTCTGTGTCTACTAGGGTTTTATGCAGTTATTCGGAGATCACAGGTCTGTTTCTATGGAGCCTAGTGCATATTACAGAAATCTTCATGATAGTAGGTCACCTGTGGTGGATGGTAAGATGGAAATACATAGAGTAAGGTTGCTTATAGTCCATGGTTTGTGGTCATTTTCAGTGACCCCACCTTTTATTTATATGCTATTTTGATTTTCTAGGGGAAAAAATAGGGGGTGTTATTTGCATCCAGTTACCTGAAGTCACATTTTAAGTATCTTTAGTGTTGGACATTTATCTTGTATTCAGTACACACAGGGTTTTATAAATAAGGGCTTCAAATAGAAATCCCTCTTCTGTTTAATTTTTTTCATTGTTCGTCATTAGACTTTTAGTATGAATAAGGTTATGTGAGGCAAATGCTTTCTTTGCAGTTGCTTAAAAAAATTCAGTAACCAATAATTTAAAATAATTGAAAACTAACTGAAAATCAAAAAGCATGTAAAGCAGATTTTCTCTTTTTTTTTTTCTAACAATAAGGCACGCTGGTGAGCCAAACACAAATAACCTGCTTTCTCATGAAAATCAATGCAAGCTTTTCCTTGCACCTACAGATACTCTGCAGTACACACTCTCTCAGCATGACTTTAGTACAGAACTTTAAAAAAGAGATCAGTGAGAAATGAAGCTTTCAGTTTGTAAATTGCTTCATTTTTTAAGCCATTGTGTCCCTCATTTGTATTGAGAGGGAAATGTTCTGCTCTTTCTACCTGACGTTGCTAGCCTGCATGCGCCGTAGCATCCCGCGGCTGGCCAAAGAACCATTTTAAAACTTTGCTCCATGACTTGCCGTCGCGGAGTCTTGGCTTCCAGTTTTTTAAGTGGGCAAATGCAGCTCAGAAATGCTACAACTCAGACTAACAGAAATCAGAGGTGCCTGACAAAGTAGAAGGAAGGGCTTTCCTCTCAGAAACACAATTTTCAACTCTTGGGTTTCCTCTCCCATATCAGTTATGTGGTATAATTTAATTAAAATTAAAAATCAGGGGTGCCTGGGTGGCACAGTTGATGAGGTGTCGGACTCCTGATTTCAGCTCAGGTCATGATCTCAGGGTTGTGAGATGGGGGAGTCTGCTTGGGATTCTCTTTCTCCCTTTGCCCCCCCCCCCCCCCTTTGTTCCCAGGGCTTTTCCCCGCCCCCTCCCCCCCCCCCCCCCCCAAAAAAAAAAAAAAAAAAGGAAACTCTTACTTTCAAGATATGTATCAATCTTCCCAAAGTCTGTCTTTATCTAAGTTAATCACCTTTATAAACCCTTGAGTGGTTCTCGGTTTCCTTTAAGATAAAATCAAAATTCCCTGTCTTGATGTTATAGCACTTTAAGCTGAACCCCACTCCCTAGCGCTGCCCCCCCCCCCCTCTGTCTCTCTCTATGCCCTTTACAAAGGCTTTCTTCCAAGTACCCTGCACGGTATTTACCAAGTCTTAGTCCTTCCTCAGAGCCTGGGTTAGTTCTCTATTGCTGCAAACAATCACTTCTAAACTTGGTGGCTCACAATGACATTAGCCCTTCGTTATCTCTCCGTTTCTGTGGGTCAGGAACTTGGGAGTAGCTTGGCTCCGACTTGACCTTGATCTTGGCTGGGGCTGCAGTCTCCCCTGAGGGCTGCCGGACTTGGTGGGCGGGTTGGTGCCAGCTCTTGGCTGGAGGCCTCTGTTCCAGAGTTCTTCCGTAGGGAATGATTCCAGTGGCCACAGCACAAGCTACCATGGCCTTTATAATCAGCCTCAGGAGTCACAGTCTGTCATTTCCACTGTGTTCTGCAGGCCACACATAGTGCTGATTTAAGAATGGGATTTGGAAGGAGACCACGTGAAGGAGGGAATAACAAGAGGTGTGGGTCACAAGGGCCATCTTGGATGCTGGCCGCCACAGAGCCTTTCTCACTCCAGCCATGTTCACCCCGTGCCACCTCTCCACTCTTTCTCTGCAGACCTTCCTGACCTGCCCTGGATCAAATGAAACCCCCTAGCACCTGCTATCCATACCAACCAGGCAGGGTGTGCTGTCTTTGTACGTAGATTTGTCTCTCTAGATGAGTTACACTCTAAGTAAATCACTCAAGGGCAAGGTTCTAGCTCTTAGAATACCCTTCACGTGGTAGGTTTTAATAAAGATTTCTTAATCTTCATTACCCAGAATTAAGAAGGTGAATCTGCTATGTATAATACATTCAAAACCTTCAATACTGTTTATCTTTGGCTAAAGTTAATTTGCATTCCTCATGCATCCTTAAATTTGGTGTTAGTAGTAACTGTATTGCAATTGGGCCAAGTTTTCAGGGGATCTAGTCTGATATTGCAAATTGTCTAGGTGGTGAGACCTCAGGCACACATGTCCTTGGGAAGCTGATGTCCCATCAAGGTCCTGCTCATGAGGTGTAGCGTGTCCCTGAGCAATCTCTGTTCCCTTCTGAATCAGTAAAAGATTAAATTAAACTCAGTATGATCTTACTGTTAGTTTTCAGTCTAGTAGTTGAACTCTTTTAGAATTATGAGTCCATTAGCAGTGGTACTAGGCGCCCTCTGTCATCTAGAACATCCCCTTCACTGGTGAGGCCGGAGACGCATGTTTTCAGTATTGGAGATGCCAAGCCATTTTGCCCATTAGAGATTTTGTCTTTTGGATTGAGTTTGACATCTCTTCTACAGCATCCAAAACCACAGTGATTTGGGATTAAGCGAGGCCAAGAATGTATTGATGGCCTGGGAACACGTCAATCTCTCCTGCCCTCCCCGCCTCCATTTGGGAGTTTTATAACTCTTTTGAGAGAAACATCCCCATGGTTATTTTGCGGCTAAATTCTAGCCTGTCAACATAGTTAGCCTGTTTATAGTTACTAATTTGAGGAAAGAACAGTCATACTGGATGATAGAAATGCAGTTTTCCTGCTTTCAAGTGCAGACAGGGACTTGAATGGACCCCAGGAAACATTTCCAGATGGAGCTTCTGGGAAGTGTGGTTCTCCCATGTCTTTCTGTGTTCTACCAGTTCATATGCAGAATGTCTTGAGCAACTCATTTCTCACATGGGTTAAACAGGCTCCTTAAAATCGTGCGTATGGTGTCAGCTTGCTTACCAGTGCCTTTCTGGTTATAGAGTAAGTCATTTATGACCCAGGTCATGTTCTGCTGCAGTCCCCATCACTGGAGGCTGATCCAAACGATCATTTCTATGTATGTCTTCAGAATGCACGGACTCTTGGAAGGATGCGAATGGGACAAGGCCAAGCTGCCCAAGCTAGCAGATTTCAGGATAATCTCCCACCAATTATTTTCCAGACTGGCTCAGTGACACCTAGAAATTAAAAATTTCTTCTGTCTTTGTGGTTATAATCCCTTTCCAACTTCTGTCTACATATAACTCACCCGAGGATGTTATTAAAGTACAGATTCTGTTTCAGTCCATCTGGTCTGAAGGCCCCGTATGCTGGTGGTCCACGCACCATCCAGGGAGGAACTAGAATGCATCAACTCCTACAAAAACAAGTCCTGAACATCTGCTGGTTGAAAATCATGTCTGCAGCACAGATCACTCCCCCAGGCTCCAAGCACGAATGACCCCCGAGCACCTGAGGTGTAACGCGCTCCAACCCGAATCCTGGCTTCTCCCTTTGGTTCGTGCCTCTCCACCTCCCACCCCACTCCCAGAAACAAAGACGGAGAAAGCAGATTTCACCTTCTTTATTCCTTGTTTGGGGCAGTGGCCCCAGAACCCTTAGACCCTCCCCAGTCAGACATAGCGTTCATTTTAGCCCCCTCCAGCCCACCCTCCCCAGCACGTGGACTCTGTCCTGGGGATGATGCCAGTCAGTGGTTCCCATCTGCATGCTCTCCTCCCCACTGTCATGTCTGCACAAGGCCAACCTCAGCCCCTCTTGCCTAAGCTCTTCCAACCAGGGCAGAAGACAGCTCCTTTGCTTCTCCCACGCACTCTTCACCCTCCGCCTAAGAGCTCTTGCTAATACCCTGATGGATTAGGATCCTTCTCCCCCTGACACTCTCCCAGAGGTTCCCATCCAGAACCTTTGCTCACGAGGGCAGTTGGATTCCGCATTACCGTCCTCACCACAGTCTGTGATCCAAGGACGCTGGGATGCGTGCTCTTCAGTGGACTCCACATTGTTTTGAGCCCCTAGTGCCCCCGCCCCTGGTGCGCAGGCCAGAGTTTGGCTCCCTTCCCAGGCTTTGCCTAAACTTCCCTTGGCTGTGGGAAGGTCTCCCCGACTCCACCCCCAGAGCGGACGCAGGTTGGGATGGCCTGCCCCCCTTGCCTGCCATAAGCTCTAGCTTCTATAGCGTCCTCTTATCCCGTGAGCATTTTCATTTAGTCCTTCTTCCTGGATTGTAAATTTTGGGTGACAAAGACTATGTTTTATTTTCTGTGTCTCTTCTAAGTCGCCAGCATAGGACCTTGTTTACAATAGGTGCTTAATACGTGTTCAACACTTGCCAGTTGAATGAGTGGGTTTCTTGGATTCTTTGCTCAAGAGTAGAGTTTGTGAAAGAAGAGGGTGAAAGGTGGAAGGCTGGGATCGTGAGATTGTCACCAGATGGCTGTGGGGGGAGGGAGCAGGAGGGCCGGAGTCAGGTGTGCCCGAGCCACGGCTCTCTCCCGAGTACTCCAGGTTCCAGAGGGCGCTCGAGGGGTAACCGTGACTTCATAAGAAGCCATACCCCTCCACGCTCCTTACTTCTCCTTTGCCACCTGGTTATATCTCTTCTACCCTTTACCTCCTTGGGAAAATTTTACGTTAAATGTTATTTTTCTGTAATTTTTAATTACCTTTATACCTGAGCCGCAACTCCCCTCGGAACATGAGATTGAGAATCGATAAGACAAGCAGCTCTAATTAACAAGCAAGCACCTCAGGCCCTCCTAGAAAAGCGGGGGTCTGTTGTTGGAGGCCAGGTTCAAACACCTCCATGCGCGAAGGACAGCCAGGCGGAGCCCGTGACCTTAGCCACACGAGGCCTCCTGAGTCAGAACGTCCGCCGTGGCTCAGGCTCGTGGCTGTTGATCATGGACGTGACGGCAGCAAAGAGCCACCAGCAGCAGCGAGATTTAGGGTAGCCCCGGTGGTGATGGTTGGATGCAACGTGAGCGTTAACGTTCACGGGCTTCCTGAGAAACCTGAGCGTTAACGTTCACGGGCTTCCTGAGATTCTCAGGAATCTTCACACATGCTTACAGCTACCTGCACAGGCTTTTGCTGGGATAATAGCTAAGGGAAAACAGTGGAGATGAGGTGCCTTGTCACTGTCGCCTTGAGGGGACGTTGGGCTTGCACACAGCAGTCCCCCGGAAGGTTAACGTTTGTAAAATCCCCGCTCGTGATTTGTGGGAGAACAACCCCGCGTTGGTCTGGGATGAAGAGCCTGTCTTTTAGACACGGTCGTGCACTTTATTTACAGGGACGGTATTTTTCCAGGAGCTACTTTCTCACCCGATTCACTGGTTTTTTTTGTTTTGTTTTTTTGTGTTTTTTTTTAGTGAGAGCTCAGAGCTTGCTTCTGGACGTGTGTGCATTTCTCACACCACTCTTGGCTGCTTGGTGGTGGGTTGGTCTTGGGTAAGAACAGGTGCTGGCCAAGAATGTCTCATCATGTTCACATTTGCACTTAGGGCCTCAGCTGGGGGTAGCGGGGAGCTGTTGGGGGGCCCCCATGACCTCTCACTCCTCCGGTTCTGCTTTTTCCTTCCTTCTCTTGAAGTGGTGAGCGTCTGAAAGGAGGCTCCTGGGCAGATGCTGTCCTGTGTCGAGGGAAGAGCCCTGGAATGTTCTGGGGCACGGTGCGTGTAAACATTTGCGGGTCCAGAGCTGTGCACACCCAGGTTTGACGTCTGGCTCCACGAGTCCGTGGGGTGTGACGTCAGGTGCTCCCTCCGCGGTCCGCACCCTCTGTTCCCACGTCTGTGAATGCAGTGCTGGTTAACCATCAGCAGAGCTTTGGGAAGGGCAGACCCCCGTGGGTCTGGCGCCAGCAGAACTCAGAACCTCGTCCCCACCGTCACGTGTCTGCTCTTCTCACGCTGGCCCCCACATGGGCTCCGCATGGCTTTCCACAAGTCCCTTCACATCCTCGAGTGGCGGTTTCTAGACCTATGAAAAGAGCGATTTGGACTAACTCATCTCTTCATCGGGAGTCTAAAGCCCTTGTTCTGTATGGGTTGTACACGAATACATGAAATTCAAAGGATGCCCCAAGGTTTTGGCCCATCTAGCCAGTTCCTCCAAACAGATCATCAGAGGGGACATGAATCCAGCTCTGCATTTACAGGGCTGTGCATCGCGTTGACGACAGGGGCCCCATGCCCAGCACGGCGCAGGCACTCAGGAAATATTAGTTTAATGTTTGAAGTAACTTGCTGCTTTAGTCACAGCCCCAGGAAATAGAAGGCACGTTCTAAACGGGTGTTTGGAGAGACGTGATGGAGGGACAGTTTAGGAGCAGGCAGGGCTAGGAGAAAGCCCTCATAGTAAACGGCGAAGCATCCTGGGGCTGGACTGGAGGGAGGGAGCTAGAACCACACGGCCGGGGAGGGAGCTAACCACACGGCCAGGGAGTACCCGCCCTGACCTCTCTGCCTGACTTCCTGGTCTCCTGCTGGAGCCTCCCACCAGCCGCACCCAACTAAAACCCAGAGCACAAGCAAATGAGGTTGAGGCCGGCCACTGAGGTCAGCCTTCTGGGGCAAACGGGAAGGCAGAGGAAGGTACCGGGGATGCTATGCGGCAAAGGGAGAATGTGTGGCAGGTCAAGAAGCAGCTGCACGTGTCGATATGGGCGGGGGGGGGGTGGATACTAGAATATTTCGTTTGCTTTGGGACACTTCTTTACAGGCATAAGAAATAAGTGCCCATTTTGACCCAAGAGGTTTATCTATTCCACCAATGAACTTAGTGGGGTTAGGTAATAAAGGTGATGATGATCTTCAAAACAGATTTTCACTTGTCAGTGACAGGTCTGGTCATGATCAGCACATTTTGGATAGATGGATGGGTAAATTGGATAATGGAGTGATGCCCCAGATGGAGGGGGTGAGGGAGGTGGCAGGGGAATGGCTCGGGGGTGGGCTTGGGCTGCGTTAGGGTTGCTAGATTCCAGGACACAGCAAGACTAGAGTGTTATCAAGGCGGTAACACTCAGCCAAAGAGGACGACGGGTCCAGAGCAGAGTTCCCCCCGACAGGCTTGCAGGGAGAAACCAGCTTCTTCACAGTTTGGTCCAAGACGTTCAGTGTGCTTTGGTTTCAATGACAAGGAGACATTTAGCTTCTCTAAGCCCAGCGTCTCGAGGTGAGGCCCAATCTGCTGCTGGTGGTCAGCCTGTTGAGAGATCAGCCCCAGAGATTGTGTAGTTGTCATCAGTATGGCTATAGAAAATGTGCGCCCTCCTTGTTAACCCATGTCGAAGATATACGAAGCCAGACCCTAGTTAAAGTGGTAAGGGCAGACTTAACCAGTCATAACTACCGAGATAGGGAAACGAGGCCAGTGTGACCTGCACTCAGCTTGGATCTGTGCAGAGGTGACTGGGCACTTTAACAGGAGAAGGAGAAAGTGGGGCGGGAGGTGAGCTGGGCATTAGTAGAGACAGGGAAGTGAGAAAAATCGCAGAAGTCTGGTCAGTGCAAATGTCATTAGGCCAGCTGTGTCTGCTAGCTGGAAGCTATCCAAGTCAGGGTCCTGCCCTCCCACAGACACTGGGGGACAGAGGCTCTACCCACAGGTGTTGGGAAGTGTGGTAGCGTTTGTTTGAGTCTTCATAGACCAAGGTTGACACCTAGCAGAGAAGAGGCTCAGGGGAGCCTGGCTGGAGTTTGGTCAAGAAGAGGTCTTTGTCACCTGTTATTCTTTATTAGGAAAGCACTGAGTACTTGAATACCTAAATAAAGAATATAGAAAAAAATAAGTACAACAAAACTGTTGTCAAAGAACAATTTTACTGGTAAAGTACATCTCAGTAGTGGTTAATGAAATGGGAAACTGAGATGCCTCCCTTAATCACTTTTACAAATTAGTTGCATTTTGCAGCATGGCGGAGGCTTTTGACTATGTTGTTTAAAGCCAAGTATGAAAAGAACTATTGAATGTGAGTTTATTTCCTGTTCAAAAACCCAGGAAGCAAATAGGTTATTGAAAGGTGCTGATGACATTTTCCAAACTTCACACAAATACGTGCAAAAAAAATAAGACTTATATCCAGTCGATAACAGGGTCGAAGAAATGCAGAGAATTCTCTTGTCTCTTATTGCCATGGACTCACTGTAGTGTTTACTGTATGGTCTTTTGTTTTTAGTGGGTTTTTTATATGGAAATAAAATAATCACCATGTTTCCCACCAATGTGGACACATATATAGAAATTTTAGACTCTTCCAACCAAATTGTAAAAATAACGATACTGTCTCCTATGATCTCCCGAAAGATGCAGCACACGTGTGCGGTCAGTCTAGAAACCTCTCTGCATTAAAGATACAATGTTCATCTCAACTCACACAGATCTGTTTTCCAGGTTAGGGTTGTGGGTGATGAAAAGAGGAAAGTTGTCCCAAGACGATCCAGTAGGTGATTCTTATTGCTAGTGTAACAAACTAGTGGCTCAAAATGGTACACATTTAGTATCTTACATTCTGGAGCTCAGAAGTCTGTGTCTCACTTGGCTCAAAATCATGAGTGCCTGCAGGGCTGTGCTCCTTCTGGAGGCTCCAGGGGAAAATCTGTTTTCTTGCCTTTTCTGGCTTCTGGAGGCATCCCCCTTCCTTGACTGGTGGCCCTTCCATTTTCAAAGCCAGCAACGGCCACTCAGCCTGTCTAACGCCACATCACTGACAGCAGCTCTCCACCTCCCCTCCCACATTTAAGAACCCTAGGATTACATTGGGCCCCCTGGGATAGCACAGTCCTATTGTATCCTGGGATACTCTGTCTATACTATACTATCTCCTGGGGTAGATCATTTGATGAGGAACATGAATTCCACCTGCTGCCCCACTTCCCCTTTGCCAGGCATATTCACAAGTTCTGGGAATCAGGTTGCAGACATCTTTGGGGGACCAGTAGTCTGCCTCCCACCAGAGAAAACATTTGTTACAATGAAGCAATTTTCACCCAGGGCAGTTCTGTGATGGCCTCTGTAAGGACCCATCTCACCCTGAGTTCTGCTCTGTAATCATAATATATGATGGTAAAATGCTTATCAGCGCACAGAGGACTAGATTAGGAATTAGGATAGATTCTTGGTCTATCTTGTTCAGCAAATCTACTGACATCTAAAAGAAATTTTTTTTTTTTTTTTTACTATCAGTCTTCTCATTTGTAAAATGAAGGTGAGGTCCTCTCCATCATTCCTTTGAGAGTCCTCCAAGTTCAGGAACTCCCTTTGGGTGATGTCAAGGTCACGAGGGTAATTTACTCTGTCCATGGTTGTGTTCTTGTTGATTTATTATGATCTCGGTTGCCCATAAAGTTTTATGCACATTTAAAGTTAATTATTTCTGTATTGTGTAATTAAATGTAGATGAATCCCAACTTAAATTATCAGATAGTTAACTTCTTTCCTTAAGCAGATGAACAGACTGACTCAGTAGCCACTTCCTGCTTCCTTCCTGCTCCCTCCCTCAAACCAGTCATTGTGTTGTCTTAGGGTGGGCTCGTGGTCTTACCAAAGGATCCAGTACGGAGTTTAACAGATTACAGTAATGCATTGTGGGTACCTTCCAGAAATGGATTAAAAAGTGTTCCTATTTTTCACATTAAACCCCTTGGGGACAACAGCGAACAGAACTTAGAAACTCCTACAGTGGATGTGAACTGGTAAAAAGAGATGTAAATACTGGGGCATAACAAGTTTAGGGTTAGTATCTTCCAGACGTAGGTACTTGGTGCAGCCCTGAGCACAGTTCCCTTCAGGGGCTCAGCCACTAGGTGAGTTTGGGCTCCGTGGCCCATCTGTCATAAGTTGGGGCGACATTAGCTCTGTCCTGATGTGGTTTCGCTAGCAGTGGATGCATCTGGGGGTGCGGTGACCTCAGGTGACTGGGACCTCTTCCTCCTCTTCATTTATAGGCTTGTTTGAAAACAATTGTGCATATTTTTAAGCACCAATTGACAATAAGTTTGAGTGTTATATAGCTAAAACAGAGGATGAGGTTTTACTACAAAAACTTAGATGCTAGCTACTTGAGGATTGCGCTGAGCCTCCTTGTTACTACAGAGACAGGAAGATGCTGAGTGTATTGGGCTAGAGTTCATGTCATCTTTCCAAGACAGTCGCTGGGGTTACCCTATTACTTCAGCTCCTCATCCAGCATAAAGCCGACCAGCAGGAGAATATCTAAGCCAGAAGCTTAACATTTTGTATTTTTTATTATAGTATGGAGTAGAGGATAGAAGATCAACCAGTTATAGGTCTCCTGGGGTCTACATTCAAAAAGGAACTTTTGGGCGCCTGGGTGGCTCAGTTGGTTAAGCAACTGCCTTCGGCTCAGGTCATGATCCTGGAGTCCCGGGATCGAGTCCCACATCGGGCTCCCTGCTCAGCAGGGAGTCTGCTTCTCCCTCTGACCCTCCTCCCTCTCACTCCCTCTCATGCTCTCTGTCTCTCGTTCTCTCTCTTGCAAATAAATAAAATCTTAAAAAAAAAAAAAAAAGGAACTTTTACAATAAAAACTTTGTTATTTATTTGGTTGAGAGCCTACTAAATACAATTTTGTGGGAATTTGGTGAGTTATGGTGATGACATGACATGATGTCAGAGGAGTTCACAGTTCTGTGGTAGAGACAGATAAATATGGAAAATCCTGTATTAGTCTTCCCTCAGGCTGGCCATGGCGCTTTCGATGGGGGCACGTCTCAGCCCTTTGGCAAGGTTACGGTCAGGACATACAGTTGGCAGGCTTCTGCGACCCGTGGTCCCTGCACAGCCTTCACTGTCTTGATCCAGAGGCACAGAAAGGAAGAGTGTCATAGGGTCAAGGTCATATTGCCCTGGCTCCTCAGTCATGAGAAGAAGGGTTGGAGTGACATATGAAGCCACTGAGAGACAACTTTGGAAAAACATCAGCCATGTGGGTTATTTGAAAAATGGAGCCATAAATACTCAAAAAAACCAAACCCAGTTGTGTGAATAGATCATTGAACATAAAATTCCAAGAGAATCGTTTCCTACACTAGGAGGTGATTTTGTTACGAGAGTAATATGTGAGATTGACCAAAAAATTCCCACTTCCTCTAGTAATGCTCTTAATATGTGGTTCGACACAAGATTTATTTTCATCCGAAATTATTTTGGTAAAGGCCTCTATGCACATAAAAATAGCAACCAAGATCATTACTAATAATTATAAACAATTTTATTTTATAATCTTATTTTCACTTTGTTTTTTCTTTTTCCCTCTGCCTCCCTTCCTTAAATGGATAGTTGTTGAGATGCACATGTGCATTATTGTCTTTAACATTCATGTTCTCAAGTGAGGGATAGGTGCATTCTGTATTTTAAACAATTTTGAAAAGGCTTGAGACTAAGTGAAATTCACATGCTTTTGACAATAGTTTTTGGGTAATAAATTGAAGCTTTATGTCTTAGGTTTCGTGTATAGTTGAGATATTGATGAATGTGCATCCTCTTTATTTGGTGGAGTTCTTTCTTTCTTCCTCCCTCCCCCTCTCCCTCCCTTCCTTCCCTTCTTAGAAATAAATTTCCTTTTAGGAGTTCAATGAGATTGTTTGCAAAGGTCCGGTGATTTGAAGGCAGCCTCAGTCTTCAGAAAGGGCTAACCTTGGTGGAAGCATGTTTAACATGCTAACCTGATGTTGCACATTAGTCTTGGCAAAAGTATTTAGAAGCATCTAATATAAAGCAGACCTTAGCTGTGAGTGGTATGGAAGCTCTAAATCAGTTACTGTATCTTTTAATCTAAATTATGAGCATTTTGTACTTCATGTTAATACTACAGCCAAGTAAATTCACTTAAAAGAAACCTAGATAAATGTATAGCTCTGTGTTGCAAAGTTTGAAAAGAGTGACTTGGCAAATGAAAGAGGCAGTTGAGAATTTGGCGTAACTTCTGTTGAGAGATTTTTGTTGAAAATTGGAAAGTATGAGTTCTTCATAGAATTTCACAAAATACTTGCAATATTATTGCAGAGAAACTTTGAAGTCTGAAATCAGCTGCGACCATTGGCCTCTAGACATAGAAAAATCAGTCTACATTTGTATTTATTCTGAAGTCCCGTTTTTAGCCTGGCGCTCCTCAAACAAATCAGACATTTTGCTAATACAGAGCGAGTGATTGAGTATTCAGGGAAGCACTGCATTCCAAAGCTAGAAATAACTCTCAAGAATATCCATCCCCAGATGACGTAGTCAAAAACCACCTGATTTAGAGCTCAAAGACGGCCTCAGTTCCCATTGTGCCGCCTTTCGCCTGTGTGACCTTGTGCAAGTCACTTAACCTCTCTGAGCTTCAGGTTCCCAATCGGTAAGACAAGGATAATTTGTCTTACCCTTGTTTCCATCAAATGAAACGAATTCTGTGAAATCCATTTGAGCTTGTCAGTGGAATCCAAGCATGAGCAGATTAAAGCCTTTTCTGAAAATTTAGCTGAACAACTATAGCACTGCCACCTGGCTCTCCAGGGCCCAGGTACTCACCACACCGCACGTCCTGAGAAAGCGCAGGGACTCTGCGGCTCAGATGTTGGCGGCTTCCCGCGGTCCACGGTTCTGCTCTGCAGCAGCCTTTCTAAGGGACAGCCTTGTAATGACTCCCTTCTGTGACCGTGCAGACTTCATCCCATGGAGTAGGGACGCGCACATGGCAGGTTCACGACTGTGTGGTAACACGGGGACTGTTTATTTGCCTATGATCGGGAAGCCGTGGAATTGTGCTAGTCAGATGTGTAGAAGCAAGTCCCATATCTCAAGGCTGCGCTCACGTCGGAGACGAGGTGGTGTTGACGCTGCGTGCTTGGAGCCCCTCGTGGAAACGCAGGGGGCACTGACGTGGGGGCAGTAACTCCTGCTCTCTGCGGAGCCTCTAGATTCCTCTCAGGCGAGGAAGAACGGCCCCACCGTCTTAGGCAGTTCCTATCCGCCTTCCTCGCGGTGCGGGTGCTGGAAGTTTCTTCTCCTGGGGCTGCTGTCAGACGTCAGGGCTCTGAGCCGCTCCGCTCACCTCCAGGCCCCGGGTTGTGGGGTGGCTGTGTCGCTCCCTTGAAGGCCCGCGACTGGGGTGCCCTGCGGTATTATTTCACACGGTGACATCTACAGACGCAGCACTCGTGATGACCGACGCCGCGCTAGGCAGTCCAGACACTGTCCCCACGTGGCCTTCCGTGTGGCAAGGAGACTTATCCCCACGCACCCCCCAGAAAGCCGGGCCCCCAAGGGCAGTGCGCAGTCACTGTTAGGGACTGAATGTTTGAGGGAGTTCAGATCTGTGATGGCATTTGGATGTGGGCCCTTTGTGGGTAATTCGTGCCCTTATAAGAGGAGGCCAGAGGGCTAGCTTGCTCTGGTCCTGCCCTCTGCGGACACGGCAAGAAGACAGCTGTGTGTGAGCCTGGAAGCAGACTTGAGCCTGGACCCCAGCCATGCTGGCGCTCTGATCCCAGGCTGGAAGATCCATGAGAAGTGGGGTCCTGGTGCGTAAGTCCCGGATCCATAATACTTTATTATAGTATTATATAATACTGGAGCAGACAAAAGTAGTCACTTTTGTGTAGCAAAAGGTGGAGTTAAATCTTTTCCACTCAGGAAACAAACATTGAGTGTCGAACATGTGAAAACACTAGGGGCTCTGGTCCTAAAATGCTGGGTCATAATGAGGTCCTGTCTCCAAAGTGCATGCTCTCAGTAGCACTCAGGAGGAGACAAGCCACCACATTTCGAGATGAGGAGACGCATCTCAAGAGGGAAGTGCTGGTAAGTTCCTATGAGAAATAACAGGGAAGAAAGAGTGTGTCAGTCCAGGGATGAAGATGGATGGGGTGTGGAGGGGCAGGACGTTTGCACCAGGCTGTGAAGAGTAGGTGGGTTTGACCATGTGGGGATGAGAGACAAAGTTGGCCAAGGTTTGTAGGAGGGCAGGAGCAGAGACCTGTTCCCAGGGAAGGATGGTGCTGAGAACAGTGCCCAAGGATGCTTGCTGGGAGCCGTGGGACATCAGTGGGAAATGCCCAGACGTGCCCTACAGATGCAGGGCTACAGACAGCCCGTGGGAGAGGGAAGCAGCCTGTGTTCCACTCGGGGCTGTCGCAACAAGCCTGGGCCCCCCAGCTCCCCTCCTGCCCTCTTCTGGGGCCTGCCGGAGACAGCCCTGCCCTGCAGAGATCATTCCAGAAACTCTTCAAGGCCTCTAGCTCCAGGGTTCTCGATGGTTCCTGTAGTCAACACATAACATCAGCCTGTTTTTCTAACTTTTTTTTAAAGATTTATTTATTTATTTTAGAGAGAGAGAAGCCATGAGTGGGAGGGGCAGAGGGAGAAGGATAAACTCAAGCCGACTCCACACTGAGCGCAGAGCCCGACGCGGGGCTCAATCCCATGACCCTGAGATCAGGACCTGAGCCAAAACCAAGAGTCAGATGCTTAACCGACTGCACCACCCAGGTGCCCCTAACTTTTTAAATTCGGTTCCTTTCAGTTATTTAGGACCTTCCGTCTCTCCCAGAGTCTGCCCCATGATCCAGGACAGGCTCGAGTTCCCCTTAGCTCTGTGTCCTGACCTCAGTCCCGGGCTAGAAACCAGATCTCGTCCAGTACAGACACTTGGCCTCTCCCCCCCTCCACTTCCCTGGGAAGGGAAAATGGGGTAACAATAGGCAAGTGTCTACATAAAGTGGTTTCTGCTGGCAAAGTAATTCAAAGAATGAATCACTGAAATAATAGTCAAAGTAGTTTATCTTCTCGGGTTAATGTGCAACGATATTTGACAAGGTTACTTTTAAGTAGTTGGGTTCCGGTGACTTCCATGTTCCGAGCTGGCTGGTTTTCTGTAGCGGGGGTCATTGGATGATTCCCTTGAAAGCTGCTTTCATGATGCTGCTCTCGTGCAAGAACGCAATATGTTCACGAACGCTCATGCCTTCACTAAACCACGGCCACTGCTCATCGGTGCGGAGATCACGGCTCTGAGCCACTAGCTTGACGTGTCCCCAACATTCTGAGGGGAAAAGGGACTCGTGGGGTGGTGAGGTCCTCCTTCGTAAGGATACTCTCCTTTCTTAACATCGACCTAGGGGCTCTGAGAAGGAAATATTTATGCTCTTTTCAGTTGGGAAAGAAAGGGCTCTTACTAATGTGCTTCATCCTGTTTGGATGAACAACCTTTTAGCTGCTGCAATGGGTTTTATAATCCATTTGAGTTTTGTCTTATGCATTCATTCATTCATCCATTCATTCATTCACCAATAGGTGCTAGACTATTTAACTCTTATGCATGCTGAGCTTGGTTTTAAACTTTGGTTTGCTAAAGCATGCAAGACGCAAACTGTAGTGAGTTCTCTGGTAATGATGTTACTGGTCATACGTGGTATTTCTGATGAGGGGGACAGAAGCTGCGTGTGGTGGGACCTGCTTCTTATGAAATGTGCACTGGTACTGTGGATAAATGAAGCCCATCAAGGGGCAGGGTTTTGGCATTGGTGCGATTAAGAGTGCAAGCCAGAATTTTGTGTGGGCATGTCTCCAGACCATCCTATAATATGCCAACCAGTAGAATTTTGCTTTTGAAAACCTGCCATCACAAACCCTTATTTTCATGTAATTGTTAAGTGTTGTGGAGAATGTAGATTTGGAGTTTGGATATCAGTCATCCGTGGACAATCCCACTGATACTTTTAATAGGTAGAAACCATTTGTACCTTTTAACGTTCTAATCTTCTGAGCAGGAAGATCAGCTTTCCTTAGGACCTCTTCAATGAACAGTAACCATCCAAAAAACAATTAAGCTTTGCTACCTGCCAGAGGGGAAAGAACCAGGCAGGAAAATAGAGTCTCTTAGGAGTTTCAAGGAAGTCACCGAGCACTTGCAACAATGAACACATTGAGCCTTCGGCGCAGGTCATGGTCCCAGGGTCCTGGAATCGAGCCCCGCATCGGGCTCCCTGCTCGGCGGGAAACCTGCTTCTCCCTCTTCCTCTGCCTCTCCCCCCTGCTCATGCTCTCTCTCCCTCTCTCTCTCTCTCTCGTGGTCTCTGTCAAATAAATACAATCTTAAAATAAATAAATAAATAAATAAATAGATAGATAGATAGATAGATAGATCCTGGATTCCAGGGCTATTAAGGGCTTGTGAGGAAGCATGGTAGGCGGCATTGAGAGAGAGACCCCACTGATCTCTGTAGTGGGGACTGGCCTCGTGGGGGGCTCCTCCCCACCCACAGGAGGCAGGGACCACAGGGAGTGGAACTTTCTGCTTGGGTCTACTCTTAGATTCCTCCAGCCAATTACCATCTTTGTTGTGCGTTTAGCACCTTTATGAAAAAATAAGAGCCACCAATAAGGAAGATTAAGTAAATGAGCCAGTAAAACAGAAATAGGGACACGCGTCCAACGGGCTGACGTGATGAATATCGATGGCCGTGTGTCAGTTGCTAAATGTTATTTAAAACTTGTTCTTGCCATCTTAAAGTCCTGTGTTGTCCTCCTGAATATGGAAATACAATGATTAGAAAGCTGTTTTACCACCCTGAGATATATGCACCATTGATTTTGTAATTTGTTGCTACCTTCTACTTATAGTAAATGGTCCATGATACATAAAAGAAATTTATGTCAGAGCTTTTCATGGTGAATAAATATTAGAAAGAAAATACATTTAGACAATAGACTGGAGCAGTGGAATGGGAGATCCTGTGCTTGGGTTTGTGTAGTTCATTTTCTCCCGATAATTTTAATAGTTGCCATGTGAATATTTTACTTTTTAGGGTATTTGATTCCACCTTGTTCTGATAATTGATACATTTTAAGGCACAGCGGGCCAAGGAACTGATCCCGGTCTTTCTCAGTGCACTATCCCCGATGTCAATAAACAGATGAAAACATTAATGCTTGCCTCCTTCTAGAGGTTATTAAAGGTGGCTTATGGCATCCTTCAGTGACGTCCCATTGCATCGTGGACTAAGCACGAAAGATACGGCACTGTCCATAAAGGCAGGTTTCGGGGGGTGACTTCTCCAACCGCATCGTGTGACACCGCACCTGGTCTTATGCAGCCTCTCTGTGCACCCCCTACATGCAACGTCCCCCACCTCAGCTATTCACCTGGCTAGCCCCTGCACAGCCTCCGACTCTCAAAGTAAATCCCACTTCCTCTGAGAGCCCTGGCGCCCCTCCCATCGCGATACCTCCTGGAGCACCCTGACTTGTGTCCACAGCGCTCACCTCCTGGTGGCATTACGGTGGCCTGACGTCTCTCTCTCCGACTGGAGTGTCCCTCTCCTTCGCTGCTCCTGGCCAGCACGTATGCCGCACGGTTGCTGTTCACGGCCATGGTCAACTTTTGCCACTGTGACAGTATAGGACAAAAACTGGATGACGTGTAAACCTAGAACCTGAAACAGCCCCGCGAGCTCTCTCGGCGTGGAGAAAGAGCGTATCACCAGACCTCCAAAGCTCCTGCACATTTCCCCTCCTTTCCCGTCGCCACTCCCCCTCCTCTGAGCTCTGCAGCACCCTGGATTTTCTGGAAATTCCTTTCTTGCTTGTCTTCTTAGACTTAAGCGTGGACCCCATCCTTAGAGTGTCGTCTTGCCCATTGTTCGGTTTTATATAAATGAAATCATTGATCATATATTCTTTATGTCTGACCCATGTCACTTAAAATTATATCTGTGACATTCATTCGTGCTGTGCATGTGTGAGATTGATATTTTTATTGACGTGTAACATTCTGCTATGTGGCGTATAACACCGAGGTAGGCAAAATAATGACCTCCCCAAAAAGGTCTGCATCCCGATCTCCAGAACCTGTGAATATGTTAGGTCACATGTCAAAGGGGGATTCAAGTTGCAGATGGAATTAAGATTGCTAATCAGTTGTATTTCTTTGGCTAATAATTTCCCTGATGCTATATATCCTTCCGTTAGACTGAACTGTATGGAAATGAGTGTTAGTATTAGGCCATTTTTTGATTCTAAAAATAGCTGTCATATACGGATCTACTAAATAAATCCCATTCTAGACCATCTGTAGTTTAAAAATATGAGCTCTTTCTTTCTGAGTGATTTGATACCTAAAATAGTGAATACCTCAAGAAGACCCCATCCGCTTCAAGACTCTCATAAATGTTACGTTGTACCAGCTGTCTGGTTGGCATTTGCTTTAGCTTGAATTAGCCCCCTCACAGAGCTGATATAATGGCAGGTACAGACTCTTCAGGGTCTCCTAAGGTAACTACTGTAATTCACTCAGAGTTTTGGAAAGAGAGCTATACATACTGGTGGAAAAACGGATCTTTTCAAATAAAATGACAGGTCAAATTAGCAAATTCATTATTGTGAAATCATAAGCCAAATGAGTAGTTACAGTCTTCACCTGGGATTTGAGCGTAGGTTTGGCCAGAATATGCCACAAAAACTGGGGCGTGTGACTTCATTGGTGAGCACCCAGTGCCTCCTTCGAGATGGAACGCTGGTGGGGGTCTGGGCTCCTGGGCTGGGTGTCTTCACGGCTGTGCGCTCAGCTGCTTTGTTCTGAAGTTTCAGAGATGCACTCAAACTAGCTTAAGTAAAACGGGAGATAAAATATCTCATAAAGAAACAGGAATGTCTTATTAAATCTAAGGAAAAAATTCCCTCAGGCCTTGGGAGGAAAATTAAATCAAGAAATGGAAAACCAGGAGGAAGCCTTCTTTCTTTGCCTCTTGTCTCTGCATCTCCGTCTCTCCAGTTCCTTCTCCTCGTTCTGTAAAGCTGCTCTATTTCCCCCTGAACCCACACACCACGCGGAAATAGCCCCTGCCTCTCTCCATTCTCCTATTTCATGGCCGTCAGCTCCAGGAAACCGCAGACTCTGATCCCACACCGGGAAGCCTGGAGCGGGCTTCTGACCCAGGCGGGGCCGTCCCTGGGGCTGCGGAGGGGAGGGCAGGGCTCTGGCACCCGTGGGTGGGGGAGGATGGTGGTGGAGACCCCTTCCACTCTGGCGTTTTTCAAAGGGCTTCTGTGCTGAGCTGGAGGATGGTACCAGGGTGGCAAGAAGCCCTTTTGAAAAACTGAGCTCAAATCATTTTTGTTGCAGCCATGAAATTGCCGGCAGTTCTTGCCTTTGAGGCTTGTTTGTTAGTTACTTAATATTTATTGGGCGCCTGCAGGGATTTTTGACGTGGGGAAGCTGAGCTTGCCAAAATGCTGCCCAGTATAGAAAAATGGGTCTCAAAATTGTCTGTGGGGTTCAGCGAGTATCTGCAAAGACAGCTGTTATGGAAGAAGATTGTAAGACCTTGTTCTCACTCGCAGCAACGTGGAAGATGCAAATGCTCGATTTTAAATTCCACGACTCAGTTCCGTAGCCATATTCTCACTGAAAGGGGTTTCTCTTGAGCCTGATGTGTTGTGAAACTTCTTCTATGATCAAGTGACAGCACTATTGCTTTTGGTGAGTTATGCAACATGATGCCTTTAAAACATTCTATCAAAATAGATGCGGGAGAGACTGAGGTCTGAAGGTAAGAATCACTTACAGTTTGAATTGATTTCATAAAGAATCTATTAGACACAGTCAATTAAACTCAAGAGCTTACAATAATTTGAGCTCTGGTGTTGAGTTTGAAGTAAAAAATAATGAAGATATTTTAGAAGACATATAATTACCGTCAGTAATTTGCCTGTTGTGTTTTGTTTTGATTTCCCGGAAGGGCTGATAGAGCGGGAGCTCGCTCTGCACGCACAGTCCTGCTGATCTGCGGGTCCAGGGCTGAAAGCTGCCTTCGTCAAGGCGGTGCATGGGTTTCAAAGTGCTGTGCCCTCAGGCAGTCACCTAAAGTCGTGTTATGTAAAATAGTCAACTTCAGAAGTTTCCAAATTCATGGGAGAAAAGGAGAGTCGATCCCAGATCAGTCTGTAAGGCAAATAGAGAACGGTCAGCGGAGAGCCTGAGTCGTGGGACAGGGAGGAGCAGGTGTGTCAAGGGAGAGGCGCGTCGGAGGGTGTCTGACTGTCCTGGGGACTCCTTTCCACGAAGATAATGATGACCCTTCATTAACTGCCAGTCCTCAGCAGGAGGGCCTGTCGACCAAATTTAATTTCTAATTATGAAATCAGTACAAGTCTTTGAAGGGTGAGACTCTTGTCTGTCACCACCAGCGCCACGCCCCAACTCCCACCACACTGGTTGGTGGTTGGTCTCTCCAAAATGGCTGCTCAGCCAACCGCAGAGTCATTGACAGGGAGTCGGCATCAGTTAGTATCTTGTGACCACAGGCCCCATCCATTTCTTACAGTCACAACTAGCGAAAGCATCACAAGTATTTAGGATACACACAATTAGCGAAAGCATCACAAGTATTTAGGATACACACAATTAGCAAAAGCATCACGAGTATTTAGGATACACACAATTAGCAAAAGCATCACGAGTATTTAGCAGTCCCAGGGGAGGGGAGGATCTCAGGGAGCAGAAGACTCTCCCTGCTCAGAATACACAGCGCTTCACAGGACGGTGGGCTCCGTCCCGCCCCCTGGCACACTGGCTTGTGTCTTCAATTCCAGCTGGAATTGTGAGGCCGTATTAGCTGCTGCTTCGTGTGTATCCTCTGGAAAATTTTTACACTATCAATGACCTAAATTTGGATCTGGTGATAGTCTAGAGAAGGCCTCTTTCAGTTTTGGGAGCTGCAAAGAGTCTTCTCGTCTTAGTGTACTTCTGAAAGCTGCCTGGGTGAAGAAGAGATTGATTGGCTCAAAGATGGACCATTGTGAAGAAAATAATTGAACTCACTTCCTTCCTCCCTGGTGAGTGGGCCATCTGGTCGACCCTTCCGCCTTTAGCAAAGGGAAATAAAGTGCACAGTTACCAGCTGTCCCCACCAAGGCTGGCAGGGCTGGACCTTCGCCGTCCCTGCAGTCCCTGCTCTCCCGCTGCCACCTGCTTGCTCCTGCATCTGCAGCTTCCCATGCTGATCTTCCACAGTAGGGGGCTCCTTTAGGAAGAGCCCTTAGTGAGGCCTCTTCTCCTCTCACTTCTGCTGGAAGTGAGACCACTTCCGTCTCGTTAGCTGTGCATGGCTATACGTACATTTGCGGAAAACAAACACACCATGAGGTGTACCCGAAACACTCAAGGTGGGTATTTGCTGCGTGGGGAATGTGTGCTTCACTGTGGAATGACATGGCAGTGGCCTGGATCACCCTACTGTGGGGACCCAACAGAGGTGAAGATGCCCGTTTCCCCTCCTGAGAGCTCGGAAGTGGGATTCTCTGTATTTACATTCTTTATAACGTATCAGAAATTTGATGTGCTTTTGAGTTCTTCCCATAGTGTCTATCAAATGGTACTGAAGCATTATTTGGTAGCAATAGCAATCAATCGTAAAGCAATATCTTACATTTCTATAGATGTTATAAATTATAGTGTGCTTCCAAACACACTTGCATCTGGTCCTAACACCCAAGCACTGGATTCCTTTTGTCTTCCACCCCTTCTTTGCTTTTTTGTCCCATCCCTGAAGCCTTCAGTTTCTCTAATTTCTAAATAATCACCTCAGACTTTTCTTGAGAATCTCGACTCCTTATCATAAGGCACAAGGTGTGATAAAGTCAGCAAGGGATATCTCGTGGGAGAGAGGAAGCTCAGGCCAAGATAAGGCATGTCGGGTTTGAGCACAGATGGGGAGGGCCTGGTGGACATGCACAGTGACCCCCCCGTTAATCCATTCACAGAACACTGTGGGTCTTCAATTATTATTTCAATCTGCATCTCTTCCATTTCAGTTGTACAATTGGCACGTAAAATATCAAGCTCTCATTACAGATTCCTAAGATAACATCCTGAAAACATGAATTTTGTATTTCAAACAACCAAACAACCTAGGAAAAGGTTGAGTTTGTTTCTCATTCATTTGTTGTCTTTTTGCCTGAGTTGAGAATAAGTGTGAGCCACAATTGCACGGGGACAAGGCAGTTGCCAACTATAGATGTCACTTTGCATGACATCTGTTAGGACCGACTGCGATTTCTGGCATCATCAGTGGGGTTGGGCTGGTATTAATGCTTTGCTTTCCTCATCAGTCCACAGTGGCTTTTCTGCCAGAGGTGCCAGTCAATAACAGAGTTACTTCTTATAAAGGCATTCATATGTCCATTCTTCTGTTCTGGAGGATTGGACCACAGTCCCGGAGCGCTGTGGTGTCCCTTGTTCTATACAAGACATCAGGAACGCCAGCACACCAAGTCGCTTGCAGACGGATGATGACACAGACATTAAATACATAATTTAATAGTGCAATAATGTTACAGAAAAGCATTTACAAAGTGTTACGGTTGTGTCCAGATGGGAAAATAATGAACTCTGCCTGTGAAACCAGGCACAGCTTTCCAGAATGTGGGAGATGTGCCTCTGAGCCACGAGCTTTGTTTCTCACAGTCCTGGAGACCGGAAGCCCACAGCCAAAATGCAGGCTGCAGTGTCCCGTGGGCCCTTCCTCCTTAGGTTGCCGACGGCGCCTTCTTGCTGTGTCTTCTCACGTGGTCTTCCCCTGATGCATGTGTGTAGACAGGAGGCAAGCTCTCTGTTGTCTCTTCTTGTGAGGACACTGATCCTGTCCTGAGGGCCCCACCCTCATGACCTCATGTAACCCTCATTACCTCCCAGAGGCCCTCTGTCCACACTCTGGGTTCGAGCTTCCACGTGTGAGTTTGGGAGGGACACAATTCAGGCCATAGCAGCCTGACATCCTTCCTCTCAGCTACACTTCTTGTAGTTTCTGTTCAAATGTCACTTTATTAGAAAATCTCTTTGACCTCCTTATATACAAACAGGATGCAACCCCCACCCTTGACTCCCTTGTCCTGCTTTTTTCTTCTCTTAGTGGGTTTATCTGTTTATTGTTTGTGCCCCATCCCTGCACTAGAATACAAGAAAGGAAATATGGAAAAATGAAAGCCATTCAGCTTGCTGGGCTGATAGAAGTGCAGTCTGTTTTGTTCACTGCTCTACCCAAGGTTCTCAGGGTAGGGTTGGCAGGGAAGGTGCTGGATAGACATGTGTTGGATGGATGGATGGGTGCATAGGTGGATGGATAGATGGACGGACAGACAGGTGGATGGATGAATAGATGGATGTATGGATGGATGGATGGATGGATGAAAGGTTTGATCACCTCGTTACACCAAATTGTTCATTGTAGACACGCTCTTCCATTTTACTGGATCTCCGAGGTATGCTTGTGGTACTGAACAGAACAGGGAATGTCTTATAGTCTCACTTTCACTATTCTAGGCAAAAATATATAATTCTGCCAAGAAATGCACTACTGAAGCTTAGCGTTTCAGGGCATAATTTATTAACTTGTCTTGTCCTTCATGGGAAGCAGCGTCAGCTCTCCTCAAATTTTCAATAATTCAGCTCCTGCAAGTTAAGATGAGGAAGTCATTTGAATCTGGGAGCCAAATGAGATGTTCAGAGAAGCACATATTTATCTGCATTCTAACTCAAAGAAAGTCTCTATGCTCTGGGTACATCCATGTAGAAATTAAATGTGTATATAGACCATGACTAGAAAGGAAAATGGGGAAAATGAAAAGTTTTATTTTCTTGGATTAGCAAGATTACTCATGATTTGTTTCCTCCCTAACTTGTTTCCTGTTAGTATTGTTAACAATCGTATTTGTGTCAGTTAAAAAAGAAATTACCTGTACTGTGAAATGTGAAATTTGGCAAATGAAAATGGAGTTTAGTAAAGAATGTCTGCTTTCATATGGGCAAAATTGCCCTTTTTAAATGTGTAAGAATGCTGCCTGGAAGGCAATATGGTGCATCTGTCTTTAAGAAATGATGTTGGGGCACCTGGGTGGCTCAGTCAGTTAAGCATCTGACTCTTGGTTTCGGCTCAGGTCCTGAGATTGAGCCCCTCGTTTGGGCTCCCTGCTGAGCATGGAGCCTGCTTAAGATTTTCTCTCTCCCTCTCCCTCTATTCCTCCCCCTTCCCCCTCCCTCTCTCTCTCTCTAAAAAAGAAAGCAAGCAAGCAATGGTGTCATTGACCCAGGATCACTTCCCTTGAGTACACTATGCTGTCAATGCCTGTTTGGTTATTTAGGGTACATTCTCCCATTCAATAATACATACCAAACTGGTTTTCTCTGCAAAGTATTTTCTTAGTCCAGTGAACAGGAGGAAGGCAGAGTCTTTGTCCCCTTTCCAGAAGTCCTTGCCTCCCATTTGTTTTCCACCCCTGCATAGCAACTTCACAGCTTTGTATCTCTCTCTTCCATCCTATATGTGTTCATAGAACTTTTACTCTATTGGACATTTTTAAGATCTTTTATTTCCACCTTCCTTTCTGGATGATTGGACCTCCAGGACCCCCGTTAGGTGTTCACCATCCTGCACACTTCCTGGTGAAGCATCTCATTCTACTGTGAGGTGATAGAATTTTGAAGTTGTACTGAAACACAGTTCTACCTTCTGGAGCTGTACAGAATAAGTCTCCTCTTCCATGTGATAGTTCAAGTGGATGAAGACTCTTAAGTATTTGGCTTTTGAGGCTGAACTCTTCCTTCAACGTGACATGTTCTGCAAACATCTCCATCTTCTGGTCATCTTGGTAGACACTCTGACACCATCCAGCCTAGACCTGGACATCCCACTGTGGATGTGTTGGGGCTGGTAAGAGGCTCACTGAGTCTCAGAAGGACCTCTGTCACTGCAACATGGGTTCAAGTACACTTCTACAAGTAAATCAGCTACACTACTAGCTCATCAAGAAATTGACACAAAGAAAAAGTCTTGGGCTTCTTCATGCATATAAACTTTGACCAGTGTATTTAATAGATATGTTTAGTACAGATTTTAGAATTCTAGATTATTATTAACAACAAGATTCAAAAGATACCAATTGTTTGAGCTGATGAAGACAATAACATTAATGTTATTATTCTGTATCTTGAATAAGATTTGGTCTTGACGATTAAAATATTCTGGTTTGATTGTTACCCTGGGATTTAATATGAACAGTGTTTGTGAAATGTCCGCTAGGGGGGTGCCTGGGTCCTCAGTCAGTTAAGCCTCTAACTCTTGATTTCAGCTTAGGTCATGATCTCAGAGTTGTGAGATCGAGCCCCGTGTCACATAGGGCTCCATACTGGGTGTGGAGCTACTTAAGATTCTCTCTCTCCCTCTCCCTCTGCCCCTCCCCTCCCTCACACACTCGCACTCTCTCTCTCTCTCAAAGAAAGAAAGAAAGAAAGATCCACTAGGGTACTACCTTGTTCATATGAATAATACTGCTTCAAGATTTATGCTATTCACAAATTTGGTGAATTTTCAAATTTTCTTCATAAACTTGGGCAAAGTGAAAAGCTGCTGAATCAGCAAAATCTGATTACTTCTTCTTGTTATTGGCCTGTGATTTTCTTGCATAGGAAAATCTATCCATTCAGAAATGAGATCAACTCAGTATAACTTTTTGTCATTTTTAAGTGCTAAAAAGCCACTTCTTAATAGATAAATTCTGGATAGCAAATAAGATTGGTAGAAATTTTTAAACAACAATAAAATCCTTTCTTGCTAAGACCATAGTGGCTCTCAGAATTTCTCTTAATTTGATAATCTGGATAGCCAATATTGAATATTTGCATGTCAGTTATTAATCATTTGCCATCCTCCATTTAATGTCACCTTTATTTTGATTTGCAGAAATTTGCTACATTCTAATGAACTTTGAGTTTGGGATGAAGCTGTATTTGGGTATTGCATTATCTACTTTTTGAGGCCACCTCTATTCTACTTCATCTTGAGTTGGAGTTAATATGAGTTGTAATTATGGGCACTATAAGAGAGAATGTTTTGTGTTCTGTTTATGGGCAGAAGGAGCAGTAGGCCGTTTGCAGTGTGACCATATGTTTTTATTTGCCTTGGGGAGTGCCAGTTGCTCTTGTATTACTGATGATAATTTTTATCAATATAAACTATTATGTTTATTAATTATTAATTATAAATATTAACCAGTTTGTCTCTCTAAGGATCCCAGCTTGGAATGTAAATTATATGAGCACCCTGATTTGAAAGGAATTGAAAGTTGGTTTCAGCAGCCAGTATGCCTGAATAATTTCCTAGATTTATCCAACCTTTAGCGCACTTTAGCAACGTCTCCAGATTCTTCCTCCCATTCCTAACCCCTGCGACCGTGCAAACACAGCTCCCGGGAGGGATGAAAATCTAGAATAGGTATAAGTGAATCACCCAATGAAGAGACCTGGGCAATCTTGAAGTTTTGTATGAAGTTCTACAGAAGGAAGAAAGGGCTCAAGATCATGAGCAGTGGGTCCAGGTTAATTATACTTGGCATGCAGGATGTGCTAAATAAATGTTTGAATCTGGTACCCTGAAATAGAAGTTAATGGTGTGGATGTGAATGAGAAGGAAGACGAGAGAGGACTTGGAGCTGGCAATATTAATCATACTTGGGTTTGACTCAGTGGGGTTAGGAGGTTGGCTGTCACGAAGAGAAACGCCACAGTTGCCCTGTGCTGTGGAACCCAGTGTCCCGAGTGAAGAGACAGTCAGTTCTCAGCAAAGCTGTAAACATAATATACTATCACATTCGTTCTTGAGATCAGGTTTTGCTGTGTTACAGGGACGAGAGCAGGAGGCCGAAGGGCGGGAAAAAGAGCTACTCGTAGTTTCAAGGATGAGAATATGCCTCATTCACTCTTCCATGTCTTGGTTTTTGATTCAAATGGAATGTATTTATTTGGTTTTTATTTTATTTCCTTACTTTACTCACTGGGTTTCTCTTTCCTGTTGTTGTTTTTAGGAGCTGGTGGGGAGCAACCCTCCCCAAAGAAACTGGAAGGGAATAGCGATTGCACTCCTTGTGATCCTGGTCATCTGCTCCTTGATTGTCACCTCGGTCATACTGCTGACTCCAGGTACTTACATTTATTCTTGGAAAAGCAAGTCACTGTATGGGAGAAAGTGTCTAGCTGTGCTTTGCAATTTTTTTCTAAGTAACTACCTGTTACATAATTTATTTTTCCCAGGTTCTAATTCTCATTGTGCCATATTGTTAAATGATTAATGTTTCAATGAAAAAAATCCATTTTGTATGCTCTGAATTCATTTATATTATTGTTGACTAGGTAGAAACACTTGGCATATATTAAAATTCATAATTACTTCTTCATGCTTGATGAGCTTTGAGACAGTGGCGTTATAAATATGACACGTCTGTGGATCTCATGGGATCTGCAGCTACCGTGCCAAAGATGCATTTTACAAATTATTAAAACAACATACATTGAGCGTGAACTAAGAACAGAGGTACTTGATGAAATAAAAGTATAAGAAAGAGTCAGAGGGGCGCCTGGGTGGCTCAGTTGGTTAAGCGGCTGCCTTCGGCTCAGGTCATGATCCCAGGGTTCTGGGATCGAGCCCCGCATCGGGCTCCCTGCTCAGCAGAGAGCCTGCTTCTCCCTTTCCCTCTGCCTGCCACTCTGCCTACTTGTGCTCTCTATCTCTGTCAAATTAACAAATAAAAAATATCTTTAAAAAAAAAAAAAAAAAGAAAGAGTCAGAAATCTCACAGGGAAGAAAAAACACACAAAATCTTTAGCAAAAGCCTACAGCAAAAATGTGTATACACCTGCACCTTGAATGTTTCAAAAATAAGTGCTATGGGAGCTTGGAGGAGAGAGAGGTCCTTGGTGAGGAAGTTCAGGAAGAAGGTGAGATGCGAGGCAGGTTGTGGTGGAGTATGAGCTTAAGGAGAGAGGGAAGACTCTTCCTGGAAGATAACCACATGGCAGTTATAGGAGACCACTGTGGCCACATTCTCATTGTCATGTTTGTCTCCTAATTGTTTGAAAAAAAAAAAAAAAAACACAGTTCTAACCCTCAGTAAATAGACTGCACAGGTATTAGACCTTAAGATGGAAAAAGAAGTAGATACATTGAAATGTATAAATTAATTAATTAATTAATTAAGTTTACATTTTTACAAAAAGTGCCAGTAAATGATGATGTACTTTTAAATGATTCCAAAACTTCAGTGACAAAAAGAGTAATCTGTACCCTTAAACCAAAACTAGGTAAAGGTATCACAAGAAATGAAAACTATAATCAGTATCCCTTATGGGGGCGCCTGGGTGGCTCAGTCGTTAAGCGTCTGCCTTCGGCTCAGGTCATGATCCCAGGGTCCTGGGATCGAGCCCCGCATCGGGCTCCCTGCTCAGCGGGAAGCCTGCTTCTCCCTCTCCCACTCCCCCTGCTTGTGTTCCCTCTCTCGCTGTGTCTCTGTCTGTCAAATAAATAAATAAAATCTTTATTTAAAAAAATCCCTTATGAATATAGATGTAAAAATCTCAACAGAATGCTAGCAAACTGAATCCAGCAACATATAAAAAGGATTATACACCTTAACCAAATGTGATTTATCCCAGGAAAATAAATTTGATTTAATGTATGAAAATCAATGTAATACATACATATTAATAGAATAAAGGGAGGGAAGGAACCCACAGAGCTGACATTTGCAAAGTCCAAAATCTTTTCATAACAAAATATTCAACAAGCTAGTAGAAATTTCCTCAACCTGATAAAGAGCATGTATGAAAAACCCACAACTAATATCATACTTAATGGTGAAAGGTTGAAAGCATTTCCCTAAGATCAGGAACAGACAAGGATGCTCAGTCTCCCCATATCTATTTAACATTCTATTAGAGATTCTAGCCAAGGCAATGCAAGGGAAAAAAATACAGATAGGAAAAAAGTAAATGATTTCTATTTTCAGATGACATGAACTTGTATATAGAAAATCTTAAGGAATACACACACACACACACACACACACACACACACACAAATGCAGCAAGGCTGGATAATACAAGATCAATATACAGAAATCATTTGTATTCCCATACATTAGCAATGAACAATCTAAAAATTAAATTAAGAAAGTGATTCTACCTGCAATAGTTTTGAAAATAATAAAGTACTTAGGAATAATTTAACAGAAGATATACAAACTTGTGCACTGAAAAATCATAAAACATAATTGAAAGAAATTAAAGAAGACCTAAGTAAATGAAAAGATACTCTGTGTTTATGGATTGGAAGATCTAATATTGGTAATATAGCAATACTTCCCAAATACATTTGTAGACTCAATCCAATCTTTATAAAAATCCCAATTTCCTTTATTGGAGAAATAGGCAAGCTGATTCTAAAATTCATATGAAAATACAAGGGATTCAGAATAACCAAAACAACCTTGAAAAAGAATGGTTAAAGTACTTCCTGATTTTAAAACTTACTCTAAAGCTACAGTAATGATGGTACTAGCATAAGTATAGACATATAGATTAACGGAATAGAACTGAAGGTTCAGAAATAAACCCATACATCTATGGCCAATTGATTTTTACAAAGGTGCCAAGATCTTTCGATGGGGAAAGTATAGTCTTTTCAACAAATAGCGCTTGCCCAACTGAATATCCACATGCAAAAGAGCAAAGTTGGAGCCCTACCTCACACTGTATACAAAAATCACCTCAATGTTGATCAACAACCTAATAAAAGAGCTAAAACTACAAAATTCTTGAAGAAAACTTAGGGGCATATATTTATGACCTTGAATTAGGCAATAGTTTCTTAGATATGACACCAGAAGCATAAGCAACCAAAGAAAAAATAGATAAATTGGACTTCATCGAACTTAAAAATGTTTGTGCATCAGTGGACACTATCAAGAAAATGAAAAGACAACCCATAGAATGTGAGAAAATATTTGCAAGATATATGTTCAGTAGAGGTCAAGTGTCCAGATTGTATAAAGAATTATTATCACTCAAAACAGAGAAACAATTTAATTAAAAACAACCAAAGGATTTAAAAAACACTTATCCAAAGAAATATAAATGGCCAATAAGCATTAAAAAATGTTCAACATCATTAGTCATTAAGGAAATGCCAATCATATTCACAGTATACCACTTCATACCCACTAGGATGGCTATGAAAAGGAAAAAAAAAAAAAAGGAAAATAACAGGTATTGGTAAGGATGTGGAAAAATGGGGAACTTCAAACATTATTAGTAGGAATGTAAAATTGTGTAGACTCTGTGGAAAACTGTTCAGTAGTTCCTCAAAAAGTAAACATAGAGTTAGCATATGACCGAGTCATTCCACTCCCAGGTATATACCCCCCAAAATTGAAAACATATGTTCATACAGAAGCTTCCATATGGATGTCCATAGGACCATTATTGATAAGAGCCAAAAAGATAGAAGACATTATGCTAAGTGAAGGAAGTTAGACCCAAAAGGCCACATAGTGTATTATCCCAGAATGGGCAAATCCACAGAGATAGAGGTTCATTAGTGGTTGCTCGGGGCTAGAGGTGGGGACAGTGAGAAGTGACTGCTAATAGGTATGAGATTTATTTCCTTTTTTTAAAAATGATGTATTTTTAGAGAAGCTTTAGATTCACAGAAAAATTGAGAGGAAGTCACAGAGATGTCCCATATACCGTCTGTCCCCACACAACGTATAAGCTCCCTGGTTATCAACGTCCCCACTGAGTGGTACATTTGATACGACTGATAAGCCTACATGGACGCATCAAAATAAGATTTCTTTTGGGAGTGATGAAAATATTTGGAATTTGAGAGTGGTGATGGATTCACAACTCTGTTAATACATCAAGAGCTACTGAATTGTACATATTAAAAAGTGAAACTTCATAGTAAATCAATTTCATCTCACTTGAGCTGTTAGTTTACATGATAGTGGAAACATTATAAAAAAACATGGGGTAATCTGGCCATACTTATATACTAAAGTACCATAAAAACTTGCCTAATGTTGAAGAGGTTTCAGTAGCAATTATGAAAGAGAATGTTGCTCTCTCTCCCCGAGTATGCTTTATGAGCTTACCTGAGTTGCCTGGGGCACCTGGACTCAGGATTCAATACGGTGCATCTGATTGATCACGGAAAAAATGGATTCAGCCATTGAAATCTGAGTAGGGGGAGGGTTAGTAAAGACAAATACTTGTTCTATTTTGTGATTGGCTGACGATGATTCACCTTAGCTGGCGATGTCAGCAACCACGTACTTTTAATTAACATGGAGGAAATCAGGTCTTCCTCAGGATTCACGGAGTACGTGTCCCTACCATTGCTTTTCTTTGAACAGAACTGTGCTTTATACGAGAAAGTGATTATTGAACAGTTGATTCTGTGGTTGTCCAGCACTGGAGAGGGGGCTTAGAAAGAAGAGTGTTTTAAGTACTTCACAGTTGCTGCCGCCCTCCCAAGGCACACATGAGTGTCCATGTCACCCCAAGTCCTAGGGTGCCTGCATTCGTCACTTCAGTGTGAAATAAAAGGGCACCCCCCCCCCCCCGCAGCTCCTTTCTCCCCAATGGTCCAGCAGCAAGGCTGGGTGGTAAATGTTCTCACGGAATAAATTTTGAACCAGTCCGGAAGCCTTCCCTCCTTGTGCCCATGCAACACCCACAGAGAGCTGTCCCTCGGTCTTCTCCACTGCGTAGGGAAGCGTGTCCCAGTCTCTCAAATGCAGCCGCTAACCCTGCGAGTCATTTACATTCAGCTCTCATGCGCGGTGTGCCTCCTGCAATAGAGAATATCGTCATTGTAACCATTACCTCTTCGAATGCTGGCGGCCAGTTGTCAGGGGCAACAACAATGGGCAGGAGGCATCTGCTGGTGGTGGGGCTGGGGTGCCTCCCTGAATTCCAGGAGAGGCTTTGAAGAGCAGAATTTCTTTTATTCTTCTGTCAAAATAAAAATGTGGCTGAGCCTTGCCTAACCCTTGGGCTCTGTTGGGCTTCCGTGGCTAGTATTTTGTTTTGCAGGTTGTGCTGCTCAGGCAGTGTGTGTCCTAGGTTAGGACGATCAGCCATGCCTGTTCAGTAGCAAAGGGACTGCCGTCCCTCCCACCGCGGGCTTTCTGCATCCGCCGTCCTGGGGTGCAGCACTGGCTTTTGTTTGGCAATCAAAATTCGGTCAGGCTGAAGAGAATGTCAAATCGCTCAACCTGCCCCTGGCTCCAGAGCTTTCTCAAATTTACGAACCTGCAGAGCATCCTCACCTCAACCAATAGGACGTACTCATTGGTCAAACATAAATGCTCCCCTCTTGGGGGCTGAGAGCATTGAGCTCGTGTTGGGTGCAATGTGAGAAAAGGAGACACAAATGCTCTTCCTGAGAGCTTAGCGTTGGTTGAAAAAGATGGAAGGAACATGCATGAGGAGAATTTCGCAGACGTGTGATCAGGAAGCAAAAACAAAAGAGGAGTCTTAGGCAGGGCTTGGGTAAGCCCTGTTGAGTGCTGCCTGTCACTGAGTCACTGACCTAAAGACCGTGAGCACCACTAAGGGCCACAGTGGCTTCCACTGGGTGAGGGACGAAGAGCAGCCTTAAGGAGAGGAGAGTCCTAGGACGACAACACCCTGCCTTCGCACCCAGCCTTGCCTCCGTTTTGATAGACTTACTTAGAAATTGTAGTAGGTATTTTTCTTAAAATCTAAATTCAATTAATTGACATATAATGTATTATTGGTTTCAGAGGTAGAGTTCAGTGATTCTTCAGTCTTCTATAACACCCAGTGCTCATTCCATCATGTGCCCTCCTTAATGCCCATCACCCAGTTACCCCATCCTCTGTCCCCCTCCCTCCAGCAACCCTTAGTTTGTTTCTGTGATTAGAGTCTCTTAGGGTTTGTCTCCCTCTCTGGTTTTGTCTTGTTTTATTTTTTTCTCTCTTCCCCTATGATCCTCTGTTTTGTTTCTTAAATTCCACATATGAGTGAGATCATGTGGTATTTGTCTTTCTTTGACTGACATATTTCACTTAGCATAATACCCTCTAATTCCATCCACATCATTGCAAATGGCAAGATTTCATTTTTTTGATGGCTGAGTAGTATTCCATTTTGTGTGTGTGTGTGTGTGTGTATGTGTGTGTGTGTGTGTGTGTGTGTGTGTGTGTATTTTATCTTCTTTATCCATTCATCTGTCGATGGACATCTGGGCTTTTTCCATAGTTTGGCTGTTGTGGACATTGCTGCTATAAACATTGGGGTGCAGGTGCCTCTTTGGATTACTACATTTGTATCTTTGGGGTAAATACCCAGTAGTACAATTGCAGGGTTGTAGGGTAGTTCTATTTTTTAACTTATTGAGGAACCTCCATACTGTTTACCAGAGTGGCTGCACCAGCTTGCATTCCCACCAACAGTGTAGGAGGGTTCCCCTTTCTCCACATCCCGCCAACATCTGTCATTTCCTGACTTATTAATTTTAGCCATTCTGACTGGTGTGAGGTGGTATCTCATTGAGGTTTTGATTTGTATTTCCCTGATGATGAGTGATGTTGAGCATCTTTTCATGTGTCTGTTGGCCATTTGGATGTCTTCTTTGGAGAAATGTCTGTTCATGTCTTCTGCCCATTTCTTGACTGGATTATTTGTTCTTTGGGTGTTGACTTTGAGAAGTAGTAGGTACTTTTAATAAAATAACCTTTTTCAAGGACTGCCTGTTTCTAGACTTATATTCTGGTTTGTTGAAACTCAAATCACAGTACCTGCTTTTTATTTGCCCAGAAAATCCATTCTGAACTCAACTGGGTTCAGCCTTTTGGTAGAACCATTCCCACAGCAGGACTGCTTCACGTGAGTCCCCTTTCCAGCTTGGTAGGAAGAATCACATGGAGGCCCTGTTGGTACCCAAGATCTTTAAGGGGCTCATGGTAATCATTCTGAACGACAAGTACCTTGTTCTGTAGTGCCGTCTAATTACCACCAGTTATGCACAATTTATGTTTTAAAGATCAAATTAAAAGTGTTTACGGCAATCTTATTTCCAAAGGGACTAGCCAAATGAGAATGTGTCCTTTTCAATTTTGTCATTCATTTCCCCCTTGCTAGTCTATGCTCTTTTCTAAATTTCTCTTTGGTGTAATAGACTCAAAGTTACCTTTTTTATTTTCAGATATTAAATATGTGCCTATGCTAGGTCAGACACAGCATATGCCTTTTTGGGCAGCTACAGTTCTTGCATTCTGATGGAAAGGACTCTGACATTCTCCAGTGCCACCGTTAATGTCGTAGGAGCTGAAAAATCCAGCAGAATCCCATTTGCATTAAAACAGCCCTGACAGTTGACCTTATGGATTTTCACATTAGGGAAGCTGAACAACAATTTCTGATGGAAAACACTAGAACACTTAGAGGTGGTGTGTAACCAAAAATCCTTGGACATTTGAAAGTCACAGTGATAGTAGACTTTGGGCTAAGGCCACGCAGAGGTTATCAGAATATAAGACTCGTGAGTCTTTTGGGTGGGAGCAGAGCATAGAGATATTTTTATGGAGTTGAAATTTCATCACTGGTTTAGGTCCAATGTCTGTAACTGCTTTGCTAACTCTCAGCTTACCTTTTTTTAATTTTCAATTGGACCCGATAGGCTTTACTGAGAGGGAGTGAAATCTAGCAAATTAGCCATCACGGCTCATAAATTGGATTCTCCTATAGGCGAGAGTAAGTACGAGCAAGTCAGATACTTAATCAAGTGTTCTGAATAGATACCAGAGTCAAAATAAGATGAAATGGGTTTGTGTGGAAAAAAGCTGTATTAAAATTACATTTGAGAGAATCCCTCCACTTCAGAGGTGTGACTGCTAGTTAACAAAGGAAGTTCTGTAATAAAATTTCCATGGATTTTTTTTTTAAGTAGACTATTTTTTTTAGGGCAGTTTTGGATTCACAGCAAAACTGAGAGGCAGGCACAGAGTTTTCCCAGACACCCCCTGCCCCCAGGCACGCACAGCCTCCCCCGTTATCAATCCCCACCAGAGTGGCACATTTTTTACAATGGATGAACCTTCATTGACCCATCATTATCACTCAAAATTCATAGTTTACATTAAGGTGCACTCTTGGTGGGATGCTTGGGTGTCACTGTCAGTTAAGAGTCTGACTCTTGGTTTTGGTTCAAGTCTTGATATTACGGTCATGGGATTAATCCCCGTGTCAGGCTCCATGCTCAGTGTGGAGTCTGCTTAAGTTTCTCTCTCCCTCTCCCTTGGCCCCTCCCACCCCGCACTCTCACTCTCTCTAGAATAAACAAATCTTTTTTAAAAAAAGGTGCACTCTTGGTGTTGTGCATGCCATGGGCTTGGACAAATATGTGATGGCACCATCTGCCATTACAGTATCCTACAGAAGAGCTTCACTGCCCTAAGAACCCTCTGTGGTCTGTCTGTTCATCCCTCCCTCCCCCATAACCCCTGGCAGAGAAGTTTTTACTGTCTCTGCAGTCGTGCCTTTTCCAGAATGTCATACAGTTGGAACCACACAGTATGGAGCCTTCTTTCACTTATAGGCTTTTAAGGGTCTTCCATGCCTTTTCATGGCTTGACAGCTCATTTCTTTTTAGTGCTGAATAGTATTCCATTGTCTGGATGGACCACACTTTGTTTATCCATTCACCCACTGAAGGACATTTTGCTTGCTTCCAAGAGTTGGCAATTATGAACAAAGCTGCTGTAAACATTCACGTGCACGTTTCTATGTAGTCATAATTTTCAACTTCTTTGGGTAAATACTAAAGAGTGTGATTACTGAAATACATGCTACAAGTGTGTTTTGTTTTGTAAGAGACTGCCCAGCTGTCTTCCAACCTGGCTGCCCCATTCTGCATCCCCACCAGGAATGAACGAGAGTTCCGGTGGCTCCACAACCTTGCCAGCATTCTGTGTCGGCAGTATTCTGGGTTTTGGCCATTCTCATAGGTGTGGAGTGATATCTCATTGTTTGAAGCTCATCTTTTAAAAATTCTGGAACAACTGATTTTTAAACATTTATTTAAAATACACATGTAATGTTATATTGTTTAATGAATTTTTAAACTGAACAGACTCCTATAACCAGTACCCAGATCAAAACACGGAATTCAACCAGCATCCCAGAAGCCCCCTCCCATGCTTTCTCATCACTAATCCCCCCAAAGGTCCCCTAATTTCTAACATCATAGATAGTTTTGCATGCTTTTATACTTCTTGCATTTATAGTATTAATATAATCATGTAGTATGTATTCTTTTACAACTGCTTCTTTTGTTCAATATGTTTGTGAGATTTATTATAGTATTTTAAGTTGTATTGAGGCCCAATTTTTAATCTCTGTATAGTCTATGCATAATCTCTCTGACAGTTGGAAAGTAGCTTAACAGTAATATAAAAACTCGTGTGTATATCATAACAAGTAACATACCTTACTGCTTATTATGGTTTCTTGTAGAAATAGGTGATTTGGCCATGTCTTCCAGGCATTTTCTCTGTTCTCTTTCCTATATTAAACTCATCCCGATCTCATCAGAGCTCATCCGCTGTATATGACTATGACCAAGTGTCCTCTCACAGGACACGTAAGTTACTTGATCGGTCTCTGGTATTGTTCACTTGCACTTGGGCATCTCTAGTTGTGTTTCCAGATTCCTTTGTTCCCAGCTGGTCAGTTGGGTGAATAGTGTCTACTCCAGTCATGAAGTAGATACTTGCTTTTGCTGCCGTTGCTGGTACTCTTGTCATTGTTGTTTCTGATTAAGTTAATTTGTTAATGCCAAGTGAAACTAAGTGCTTTATGTAAAGGGATAGTGCAGATAATATTTATGATGACAGTCCAGAATATGGGCGAGACTGGGGAGGACAGGAAGCATTGGTGGAAGGTTTTATGCAAGATGAGGAATTTGAAAGACAGATGCAGGACAGATGAAGGCAGTCCAAGAGGGAAGGTCCCCCACAAGCCACCATAAGCCTGAAGCACTGGCTGGACGGAAGGTGCCTGGCCGGGAAGCCATGGAGGGACGTAATGAGTGTCAGGAGTTAAGGATGGAGGGATGGGGTGGTGACAGACTGGGAGAGTGTGGAACGCCGGGCGCTGGGTTTGAGATGGTCCTCTAAGGGTTCTTGTCATTTGTAACAATTTATAAGTTGTAACCATTTTTAGAATCTGATAAAACTGTAAGTCATCCTATCATTTGAGAAGGGCACACATGTCCTTGTAAACATTTGGATTTACTTCAGGAAGCTCACATACCTGGTCAGCCTGTCCATGGGCCATGTTCGGGATCAGCTTGAGCATTTATCCAAAGCCCAGATGTTACAATATCAGAGTACCTTTGTCCCGAACAGAACACCTCACTACAATAATTCAAACCACAAGTGTTACATTGTTTCACAAAATGAGAAGTCCAGGGGCACCAGGGTGGCTCAATTGGTTAAGTGGCCCACTCTTGATTTCGGCTCAGGTCATGATCTCAGGGTTGTGAGAGCCCTTGTCGGGCTTCGTGCTCAGTGGGGAGTCTGCTTGAGGATTCTCTCTCTCTCCCTTTGCTCCTCCCCCCACTCTTTCTCTCTCTCAAATAAATAAAAAAATCTTAAAAGAAAAAAAAAGGTTCTCTCTTTCCTTCTCCCTCTGCCCCTCCCTAAACTTTAAAAAAAAAGAGAGAAAGAAAGAAAAGAAGTCCGGACCTGGTCAGGCCCAGGATGGTTCGGGGCCCCGAGATCTCCGCCGCTCCCGTCGGCGTGCGGGGGGCCCCGAGATCTGCGCCGCTCCCGTCGGCGTGCTGGCAAAGTGGTTGCGCTGGCTCCACACGTCACATCTCCCACCCTCACAGGAAAGACGGGAAAACCATAGAACTTGCCTCCTGTAGTTCTGTCGTTTCCTGTAGCCAGCCGGGAGACAGCTTACTTACCACAACTATATTGTATGACCTCCCTTAGCCGGAAGGGAGGTTGAGAAAGTCAGTATTTCTAAGGGTCAGCCTCTGCGGACGTGGAAGGGTACAGTGGCTCTCAGGGAGGCAGCTTCCTATCTGCCACAACAAGACTCCTTTACTTATGAAATATTTTATGAATGCAGTCTTCATCCCTTGAACTTGAACAGTGAGTTTGCACCATTCCTTAAATTGAAGCATATCTGAAAAGAGGGACTTCTGACAGATTCTCATAAAAGAAAGAATTTACACTGCTGCTAACCTTATAGTTAGTTGCAAACTTCTAAAGTCCTGAGAAGTGGGTCCCTAGGAGAATCTTAACAATCTCTATTTTGACTTTTCATCATTAGTTCTAGGGTTGTGAGGTGCATCTTGCTTATTTATTGAATTCTTACACTGAAGAGCCATTTATCTGAAGGACGGCAGTGGATTATTATTCATGCTTGCATTAAGAATCTAAGCTAAGGGAAACGTGCCTACATACTTATCCATAAAGGGGCACTTTTCAAAGCATTGCTACATTTTGCATCCTATTTTAAAGGCATAGTTGTATATAAACCCTGAAAAGGATAAATCTTATCCTGGCACTCTGGCCTTCTTTAGTCTGTTGCCTGGTTTGGATGAAAGCCTCTTGGTAAAGTTCAAGGGAATTTGGGGAGCCTTGAGGACCATCTGTTACAAGGAGCAGCCAGTCTAGTAGTTGCTATTTTAGGGAAGACTCTAGCCAGTCAGGAACCAAAGGCAGCAATTGAGGAGTCTTAAGGCGAGTTACCAGGTCTGGGTCAGGAACACAGAAACAGATGATACAGTAAGATCAGAGAAGTGGAGAGAAGTCGCCCACAATGAACTAGGCAGGTCAAAGCCCCAAGGAGGATTCAGTTCCAGGCTGCAACGGCCCACCTTCCCTACGAGGCAGAAGTCTTACCTTGGACCCTGCGGGAACAACCATTTATTCCTTCAGCAAAAACAGCACATATATGCACTTCCTCAGATGGCTGTTGACTATTCCTCAAATTCCAGATTATTTCTAAATTAACTCTGTGCTTTTATGTGAGGTCTGAAAATGAGCAGAACTGGGTTAAGAGAATTTACAGAACCTCGGATTTATCAGTCTTTTCTCCCTTGCTTTTCTCCCTTGCAGGTTCTTTTTTGTCTTTTTTTTTTTTTAATTCAGTAAATGTATGATTATTGTGTTTTCAGAGGATGCCTTCTAAAGTAGTGGGTTAGGGGCGCCTGGGTGGCTCAGTCGTTAGGCGTCTGCCTTCGGCTCAGGTCATGATCCCAGGGTCCTGGGATCGAGCCCCACATCAGGCTCCCTGCTCAGCGGGAAGCCTGCTTCTCCCTCTCCCACTCCCCCTGCTTGTGTTCCCTCTCTCGCTGTCTCTCTCTCTGTCAAATAAATAAATAAAATCTTTAAAAATAAATAAATAAATAAAGTAGTGGGTTAGTGGGAAATGGAGAAAAGGTCTTGAGGGATCTGCTGGGTGAGAGGATGACTCCCCAAAGGTTCCATGTTCTAATCCCTGGAACCTGGGAATGTCACTTTATATGGCAAAAAGGGGTTGTTGCAGAGGTGGTTACGTTAAGCACCTGACATGGGGGGTTTTCCTGCTTTATCCATGGATCCTGAATGCAACCACGTGTATCTCTATAAGAAGGAGGCAGAGAGAGATCTGACACAGACAGAGGGGAGAAGGCAACGTGGCCAGGGAGACGGAGGTCGTAGTGATGCAGCCACGAGGCAGGGTGCACTCACAGCCACAGCAGGGACGAAGAAGAGAGGCTCCCCTACAGCTCTTACAGGCACTGTGGAGGGTAAGGGCTAGAAAGGGGTGCGCTGGACACGCCGCCCTCCCCCCACCCACCTGCTCACAGGAGAGGCCATGCCGGCCTCCCCACCTCTCTGGAGGACTCCTCTCGGCTTCAGAATTTGGTTATCATCTCTGCTGCCAGAGAAGGAACTGCAATGTATTCACATCCAGATATCTATTGGTGTTTTTAAAATGTTGAGAGGATGGGACTGGAGGAGATTATGCTAAGTGAAATAAGTCAAGTGAGAAAGTCAATTATCATATGGTTTCACTTATATGTGGAACATAAGGAATAGCATGGAGGACATTAGGAGAAGGAAGGGAAAAATGAAGGGGGAAAATCGGAGGGAGAGATGAACCATGAGAGACTATGGACTCTGAGAAACAAACTGAGGGTTCTGGAGGGGAGGGGGGTGGGGGGATGAGTTAGCCTGGTGATGGGTATTAAGGAGGGCACGTACTGCATGGAGCACTGGGTGTTATATGAAAACAATGGATCGTGGATCACTACATCAAAAACTAATGATGAACTGTATGGTGATTAACATAACATAATAAAATTAAATTAAATTAAAAAAATAAATAAAATGTTGAGAGGAAAGGACAAGACCCATCCCCTGCCTTGACTTAATTTATTTTTATGATTTTACTTACATGCGTGAAACGGAAGTAAGTTCCACTTACAATTCATATGAAATTAACAGAAATAACCAAATTAAATACAGATCAATCAACAAGGCCAATAAAATTCAAGTAAAAAAAATGTACATTTTGTGGGGCAAATGATGACGATTCCTGAAACTAAATCTCCCTTAAAATGTGTGTATGGTATTTGCCACTGGGAGGTGGGCACTTGGGGATCAATGAGGCACCCCTAGCAGCCACGATTTCTCTGTGGGGAGCACCACACACCTTTGTCCACATAACAACTGTGCCATCAGCTGGGAAGATTAAATTAGCTAGCTGACCGTGGTGTTGGTGCGTCCTGAAGACACATTCCAGCTCAGATACTAGATTCAGGTGTGAGTATGTGCTAGGATCAGAATATGACTTTATTCATGATGGAGTATGTATAAACAGAAAAAAAATAGTGAAAAAGCTATTAAATGAACAACCAAAATCAAAATAATAGTACTTTTTTTTTTAATACTATCAATTCTACAGCCAGTCTCTAGAAATCATTCATTACATTTCACCAATTCTGATGTTAGTTTTTCTGGTGTTTATTTCTGAGATTCTTAGTATTATGCTTATCTACCAATATTCACAGACGACTCCTATCAAAGTGAAGAATGCTGCTCACTTATAATTCCTCCCACTTCCTTTCTTCACTCTGTTATGAAATCTTTGAAGTTATTTTTAAGTCTTTTATAGATTTCTTTCATAACTTTAAATGCAAATGTCTTTATGTATACATTTCTTGGTCCTCCGACCTTAAGTGGTATGTATTGACCCCTCCCTGGCTAATCTGGGGAACCTCCTCCCCAGCTGGCCCAGCACCTCCCGTTCTTCCTTGCAGCTTTGGTAATATTTGCAGCCTCTTTTGTCACTTTAATAAAATCTCCCACCAAATAATAAGTTGATTTAAAAACCCACCATTGGTCTTGAGGCATTCAGGCCAAGTGGACTCTCATTTCTTCAAATCCATTAGTAGCTATGACTTAGCTTATTGCTACTTGGACCTTGACTTTCTTAAACAAACCAGTTTTCTTAGCAATTCTAATGGATTATTTCTACTTGAAATGAACAAGTAAAACCGTCCTTATTGAGGACAAAATGAATGCCTATGTAGAATGTGCTAATCAAACATAGGGGTATGTTTAGAAAGGTTGCAGAATACAAGATCTATATGCAAATGCTGTGTTTTATGGGCTAGCAACAGAAAGTTGGAAATTGAAATTTTAAAAATACCAGTTGTATTAGTGGGCTCAGGCTGGCATGATAAAATACCTACACTGAGTGGCTTAAACAACAGAAATTTATTTTCTCATAGTTCTCGAGGCTTTAAGCCCAAGATCAAACACCAGCAGGATTGGTTTCTAGTGAGACCTCTCTCTCTGGCTTGCAAACAGCCCCTTCTTGCTGTATCTCACATTGCTTTTTGTCTCCGTGCTTAGAGAGAGAGTGTCTCTTCCTCTTTCCTTACAAGGACACCGGTTCTGTTGGAATAGAACCCCACCTTTATGGTCCCATCTAACTTTAATTACCTCCTTTAGGGCTGTACCTCCAAATATAGTCACACTGGGGGTTAGGGCTTCAGCATATGAATGGGAGAGGGGTGCACTCAATCCCAAACACCTGTCCTCATGGACACCTTTGAGGGGCATTATTTTACCCACAGTCTGACCCCCCAGCCCTTAAAGATTCACATGCATCCCACATACAAAGTACATTCTCTCCATCCTAAGGTCCCCAGAAGTCCCAAGCTATTGCAGCATCAACTCAGAGTCCAAAATTTCATCAGCTCAAAAGTCCCAAATATCATCATCTAAGTCACCAGAACGAGTTATGGTAAGACTCTGGGTATGCTCCATTTCACGACCTGTAGGCATGTTACCCAGTTTAAAGTTCATTGTTCCTAAGTTGTTGATAGTGAAGCATGACTAAATTTATTCTTTCATTATGATAAGAATCTACCAAGGAAATATGAGTATCATTTACAACAGATAGCATTGATTGTACTTCTTAAAAAAAAAGTTCTAACTGGCAGTATTGATTCCAGCATCTGCATAGAGCACTCACTCCATTACCATGCTGGCAGAGTGAAGGGAATTGCTCCTGTGTTTTCATAGCTTTTTCCTTGGACTAAATGGCTGTCCATGTTAGGTTCATCACTTATGGTACAAGCAGCAGTGAGCTGATGTTAAGCAAATCTGTATCATTGGAACTCGTGAATTAACAGTTCAGACTTGGAAAAATGGACAGTTTCTGTGCTCCTGGGTGGCACAGTCGGTTGAGTGTCCAGCTCTTGATTTTAGCTCAGGTCATGATCTCAGGGTTGTGAGATCCAGCCCCACGTCAGGCTCTGTGCTCAGCAGAGAGTCTGCTTGAGATTCTCTCTCCCTCTTCCTCTATCTCTCCTGCTCGTGCTCTCTCTCTCTCTCTCTCTCTCCCTCAAATCAATCAATCAATCAATCAGTCAGTCTTTTAAAAAAACAGTTTGATTTCCATATGTTCTTCTGAGTGTTTGTATAGAAGCAAACAAATATTACGAGCTTCTATAGAAAGAGCATGCAAATATGTTCCCTGTGACTTATTCTAAATATCAGAGTACTTTTACTCTGAGTCTGCAGTTGGGATCTGCCTCCGCTGTGAAGCTGTGTCCCACCCGCCCACCACAGTCTTTGTCTTCTTGGTTTGAAAATCCTTATACTTGACACCTGCCACATCACACACAGCGGGGTGAACACTTGCTGAGTGCCACTGTTGTGTGTGTTCCTTGTTGATCTGATTCAGAGGCTAAATTTTTCTCATCACAGAAATGTGTCAATAAAAATGGTTTTTAAACCTTTTTCTTTATTTACAGAATTTTTTTTAACCTGGAGAACATAGTGTTTTATCAGGCTCCTCATAAGCATTACCTGTCTGATATTTTCTGTATTCTAGAATTTAATTAGCATCCCACTTTTGGAATAGGTTGCACACAAGCCAGATTCTGTGAACGATTTCCCTGTGAGTGTGGCTCATCTAGCTTGACTCACTTTCCACTTCTTCAGAGAAGCCTTGCAACCTCTCAGTAGCTCACGTTTGCCTTCTATAAAATGGCTTTGCTTCCTCCTGTTTCTTATAAGATCAAGAGTTAAAATTGTCAGTGTCCTACCAAGACAGCAGAGCATTTTTGGAGTTGTCACTTATTCCAGTTTCTAACACAAGCAGAACTAACAAGAGACCTCTCACTAATCTGGTAGGTTTTCTTTGTTACTAAATTGGGTTTGTCAGTAGCTAACCTCCACTTGCAGTGATTGAAAACCTCAAGAGGTTTTGCTTCACATTAATCCATTTTAGGGTGGTGGAATTTATTTCTAATTTTAAAAATCTCTAGAGAACATTCCAAAATGTTCCCCAGTAATTGTGCTACTTAACAACATAACTATTTAACAAGCATCCGGAGAGGATCATGAGCAATTTGCATTGTATTCTGACCTACATAAAGATAGCTGCCTCGCTAGGGATTGGGAGGTGCCTCTGAATGCCAGTGAGCTGACCAGGATGCCACGGTAACTACAAGTGCCATGTGGTTATCCAGCTATCGGGCTGAAGATAACTTTACTTTTCAGTCATCCCCCGATTACCTTCAGGATGAAATCCAAACTATAAAAGCCACTGGGCACTTCTTGTATCTCCACCGGTATGTTGACTTCCACTTTAAGTCGACTTCTGGTTCAAGGTGACTTCTGGTTTAAGATGGCTGATTGAGCACAGAAATCTTTCCCTTCTGTTTTCAAGCAGGTAGAAATGAGAGAAAATAAATAGTCAAAACATAGCTGCACTCAAAAACAAGAAAGAGTTTTTCATATACCTAGAACAGAATGGTATCCTTGAAAGAAGGACCACCAGGTGAAAACTTACAGCAGCAAGTAAGACCAAACTCCTGCCACCCTCAAGCAGCAGAGACTGGAGTCAGACCCAACAAGAGGGGCTAGGATATTGGTGTCCATGAGGGGGCTAGGGACTGGACAGGTGCCCCCTGCCTTAAAACTGGGCTCATGGTCAGAAGGTCTTGAATCACATCACCCATAACTGGCAAAGGGCTCCAGCCCAAATGGCAGCATGCGACCCAGATAGCCTCCAAGTGCCCAGGACATTGCTGGCGACCACACCACCAGGAGTCTCTCATGACACAGGACACTTGCAGGGAAGAAGCTTACAACTGAGTTACAAGAACCTGCAGGAACTATCCCCTAAAAATCAGAACACCAGCTTAGGAGGAGCAAGATGGCAGAGGAGTAGGAGACCTAAATTTCATCTGGTCCCAGGAAGTCAGCTAAATAGGGATCAAACCATTCTGAACACCTATGAACTCAACAGGAGATTGAAGAAAAGAATAGCAGCAACTCTCTGAAGAGAAAAGTGACCACTTTCTGGAAGGTAGGACGTGTGAAGAAGTGAATTCCGAGGCGATATTCGGGAGGATAGACGGTGGGGGAAGGGGCCTCCATCAGCCGCTACTGGCAAGTGATAGAGCAGCGGAACACAAAATCGGAACTTTTAGAAGTCTGCTCAGCTGAGGGACGTCGCTCCAGTGGCTAAGCGGGAGGTGGAACCCTCACTGGGGCAGTGCGGTCTCAGGACCCTCGGGGTTACAGAAAGACCGGGGGTGCCTGAGTGTGGCAGAGCTCCCAGGTATCGGAGCGGGGAAGCCGGCTGCAGAGATGGAGCCAAGGAGCGGGTTTTAGCTCGGGGTTGCGATAAACTGTGATCCGCGGCATAGTCGGGCCCCTGCTCCTCCAGCAGGGACCCAACAAGTGGCAGATCCGGGGAGACTCCCCTTCCTCCCCCCGGGAGGAGCGGCGCGGGAGTGCACCGCAGGGATCTGCTGGGTTTGGAGACTCCACACGGGGTCGTGAGCCAGAGATAGAAACACTTCTTCTGAAACTGTTCCAAAAAATAGAAATGGAAGGAAAAATTCCAAACTCGTTTTATGAGGCCACCATTACCTTGTTCCCCAAACCAGACAAGACCCCATCAAAAAGGAGAATTATAGACCAATATCCTTGATGAACATGGATGCAAAAATTCTCACCAAAATACTAGCCAATAGGATCCAACAATACATTAAAAGGATTATTCACCACGACAAAGTGGGATTTATCCCTGCGCTGCAAGGTTGGTTCAACATCCGCAAAGCAATCAATGTGATACAATACATTAATAAAAAAAAGAACAAGAACCATATGATCCTCTCAATAGATGCAGAAAAAGCATTTGACAAAGTACAGCAACTTTCTTGATTAAAACTCTTCAGAGTATAGGGATCGAGGGTACATACCTCAATATCATAAAGGCCATCTATGAAAAACCCAAAGCGAATATCATTCTCAATGGAGAAAAACTGAGAGCTTTCCCCCTAAGGTCAGGAACATGGCAGGGATGTCCACTATCACCACTGCTATTCAACATAGTACTAGAAGTCCTAACCACAGCAATCAGACAACAAAAAGAAATAAAAGGCATCCGAATCGGCAAAGAAGTCAAACTCTCACTGTTTGCAGATGATATGATACTTTATGTGGAAAACCCAAAAGACTCCACCCCAAAACTGCTAGAACTCATACAGGAATTCAGTAAAGTGGCAGGATATAAAATCAATGCACAGAAATCAGTGACATTCCTATACACTGACAACAAGACAGAAGAAAGAGAAATTAAGGAGTTGATCCCATTTACAATTGCACCCAAAACCATAAGATACCTAGGAATCAATCTAACCAAAGAGACAAAGAATCTGTACTCAGAAAACTATAAAATACTCATGAAAGAAATTGAGGGAGACACAAAGAAATGGAAAAACGTCCCATGCTCATGGATTGGAAGAACAAATATTGTGAAGATGTCAATGCTACCTAGAGCAATCTACACATTCAATGCAATCCCCATCAAAATACCATCCACTTTCTTCAAAGAAATGGAACAAATAATCCTAAAATTTGTATGGAACCAGAAAAGACCCCGAATAGCCAGAGGAATATTGAAAAAGAAAAGCAAAGCTGGTGGCATCACAATTCTGGACTTCAAGCTCTATTACAAAGCTGTCATCATCAAGACAGTATGGTACTGGCACAAAAACAGACACACAGATCAATGGAACAGAATAGAGAGCCCAGAAATGGACCCTCAACTCTATGGTCAACTAATCTTCAACAAAGCAGGAAAGAATATCCAATGGAATAAAGACAGTCTCTTCAACAAATGGTGTTGGGAAAATTGGACATGCAGAATGTGTCTGGACATTTCTTTACACCACACACGAAAATAGACTCAAAATGGTTCAAAGACCTAAATGTGAGACAGGAGTCCATCAAAATCCTAAAGGAGAACACAGGCAGCAACCTCTTCGACCTCAGCCGCAGCAACTTCTTCCTAGAAACATCCCCAAAGGCAAGGGAAGCAAGGGCAAAAATGAACTATTGGGACTTCATCAAGATAAAAAGCTTTTGCACAGCAAAGGAAACAGTCAACAAAACCAAAAGATAACCAACAGAATGGGAGAAGATATTTGCAAATGACATATCAGATAAAGGGCTAATATCCAAAATCTATGAAGAATTTATCAAACTCAACACCCAAAGAACAAATAATCCAATCAAGAAATGGGCTAAAGACGTCCAAATGGCCAACAGACACATGAAAAAGTGCTCAACATCACTCGGCATCAGGGAAATCCAAATCAAAACCTCAATGAGATGCCACCTCACATCAGTCAGAATGGCTAAAATTAACAAGTCAGGAAACGACATGTTGGTGAGGATGTGGAGAAAGGGGAACCCTCCTACACTGTTGTGGGAATGCAAGCTGGTACAGCCACTCTGGAAAACTGTATGGAGGTTCCTCAAAAAGTTGAAAATAGAGCTACCATACGACAGAGTAATTGCACTACTGGGTATTTACCACAAAGATACATATGTAATGATCAGAAGGGGTACGTGCACCCTGATGTTTATAGCAGCAATTTCCACATGGCCAAACTATGGAAAGAGCCAAGATGTTCATCAACAGATGAATGGATAAAGAGGATGTGGTATATATGTACAATGGAATATTATGCAGCCATCAAAAAAACCATGAAATCTTGGCATTTGCAACAACATGGATGGAACTAGAGGATATTATGCTAAGCGAAATAAGTCAATCAGAGAAAGACAAGTATCATATGATCTCACTGATATGAGGAATTCTTAATCTCAGGAAACAAACTGAGGGTTGCTGGAGTGGTGGGGGGTGGGAGGGTTGGGGTGGCTGGGTGATGGACATTGGGGAGGGTGTGTGCTATGGTGAGTGCTGTGAATTGTGCAAGACTGATGAATCACAGACCTGTACCTCTGAAACAAATAATACATTATATGTTAAAAAAAAAAAAGAGAAGATAGTGGGAAGGGAAAAATGAAGGGGGGGAAATCGGAGGGGGATATGAACCATGAGAGACTATGGACTCTGAGAAACAAACTGAGGGTTCTAGAGGGGAGGGGGGTGGGGGCATGGGTTAGCCTGGTGATGGGTATTAAAGAGGGCACATATTGAATGGAGCACTGGGTGTTATACACAAACAATGAATCATGGAACACTACATCAAAAACTAATGATGTAATGTATGGTGATTAACATAACAATAAAATTAAATTAAAAATAAAATATCTTTAAAAATAATAGTTTAAAAAAGCAAAAGACATTTTTACAGTAATAGAACAGTTGTTTGTAAAAAGAGATTTTCAGAAAGTGAATAAATTACCTTTTTCATCTTTTACCTGAAGTTTGTTTAAGTGGCAGGCTTACATTCTTTTCTCATTACATGCATGGATACCTGAAGAAGTGAGCTAGAATCTTCCTTGAATAGTGAAGTTTACTCAGATAAAATTTATGTTTTAATAGAACTATTTATTTTCTGACCATATGCTTAAGAGTGTCTCAGATTTCTTTTCTTTTTTTTTTACACTCTGCTTTGGGCCATTGTACAACCGTCTGTTATCTCAGAAACTTTTATACTTTGTTCTTGTTTTATTTATTTTATTTTTTATTGAAATATACTCGACACATGCTATTGTGTAAGTTTAAAGTGTGCAACATGCTGATTTAATACATTTATATATTTCAATATGATTGCCTTTGGGGGGTTAGCTAATGCCTTTATCAGGTCACATAATTATCATTTCTTTTTTTAGTGGGAATAAGTAAGATCTAATCTCTTAGCAAATTTGTTATTTATAATACAGCATTGTTGTCTGTAATCACTATACTGTGCATTCGATCTCTAGGACTGATTTTTCAACTAGTTGCAAATATATTTCTTAATTAGTAGATCACAGTATTACTTCACTACATTGATGTCTAGTTATCTTTAAAATATTCATTTACTGTTTGTTTTCCACACTGACATGCATCGTGTCTAAAGCTGTGTGTACCTTTTTCTGGGGCTGCTTCGGTTGCAGATGGAAAGGTCCTACAGGGAAGAATTAGATTTGGTTTAACAGGTTTTGTTTAGCACCTAGGAGAGCTCCCCATGTAATCAGGTCTAACGAAGGTCACTTTGAAAGGTAGCATTCTGTAATTTTCAAAAGACTTTTACACACATTAGTCCTTTTTGATATTCAAGAAATTAATCAATGCACACAGTAACACGTGACTCTTCTGACAACTTCAGTAATCGATAACATCCAGAGAGGCCAAAAGAAAGAAACCATATAGGAGATGTAATAAAATCTATGCATTAGAATCCTACAAGGAGCTTTGGGGGGTTCATTCAGAGAGTATTTATTTATGTTATCATGCTATCTAGCAAAAGTGCTCATTGTTTTCCCCACCTGCCACAGATTTTGAAGCAGAAAATTAAAAAAGGCAAAGGGTCCTGTTGAGGGCAAGCTCTAGGACAGCCCAAGAACAAGAAGCTGGCTCCACAGCCAGAAACTGAAAAGAGAAACAGGCATAACAACCAAACATCAAAATGTAAAAACAACATGGATCTGAAACCCCCTCACGTAAGCTGCACACAGACCTACACACCTTGATTGGCACTGAGGAGAGCCCCACACAGCAGCCCAGCACAGAACTGATTAAATGAGGACCCCGAGTCTTCAAGAGAAGTGCCCTGACAGCTGCCATCTTCTGTTCTAGAAGGATGATGTGCATCAGGAATGGTTAATACTGTTGCTGGTATAGCAGAAGTGAGAGTGGTCTAACGTACTACCCTTGTGTGTTCACTCTGTTAGCTACAACCCCAGAAGCTTCCATCTTGGGAAAGAGGATGAACGGTGCCAGGTTTCTATAGGCTCACCCTCCGGTGCCATTAACTAAACATCTCCTGTTGGGATGGATATGAGATTGGTACCTTCAAGGCTCACCCCAGGTGCTTACTCCCAAGTGGAGTGATGGAGAAGGAAGCAAGGTGAAATCTGGTAGTCTGCACACAGACATTTGAGGTGTGATTCTATCTGAACAAGAACTGATTCCCAACCCAGAGACAGCCAGGGACAAGTGAGGCATATGGAGAATCAATACTTACAGGATATGTCACTCACCTTTTCATCCCCAGCACCCAACATGCTGCCAAGTGTTGGCATTGAATAAATGCATCATGAGTGATTGATTACATCACACCACTGAGATCCATTCTGGACATCTGTTGCTTCCTCTCCTGATATTCCCACCTTGTTGTTCATAAATCAGTCTTGAAACGTTTACCTCTGTTCCTAAGAAATACGATCATTTGTGTGTTCGAGTGGAGGGGGAGAAATGATACCATTTTACTGCACCATGATCCCCTTACCATAGTTTTTTTTTTTTTTTTAGATTTTTATTTATTTATTTGACAGAGAGAGACACAGCGAGAGAGGGAACACAAGCAGGGGGAGTGGAAGAGGGAGAAGCAGGCTTCCCGCTGAGCAGGGAGCCCGATGTGGGGCTCAATCCCAGGACCCTGGGATCATGACCTGAGCCGAAGGCAGAAGGCAGACGCTTAACGACTGAGCCACCCAGGCGCCCCCCCTTACCATAGTTTTTGATATTTTAATTAAAACCAAAAAGCATGACTAGCTTTTGTTCAGCCCTTATGTTATGTAGAGAAGGTATATGTTTTACCATACCTACTATTTCTGAATGGCAACCCCAATGTTTTATGGTCCTCTCTTTTTTTACCCCAAAATAAAAGGTTTAACTATTTGCCATGTTCTTTTCTAGCGGAAGATAATAGTCTGTCTCAAAAGAAGAAGGTCACAGTAGAAGATCTCTTCAGTGATGATTTCAAAATTCACGACCCTGAGGCTAAGTGGATAAGTGGTAAGTCCTGAGTCCTGCGTGCGCACAGGAAGCTACTTTTCCACAGTTTGGGTTTGGTCTGTTAGACCATGTTCTCTCTTTGGCTGTAGAAGTGGATGCCCAGAGCTCTTGCTGTGATAATCATCTTATTATCATTCTAAAAAATGTGCATCTGGTAAAATGGGGCTGTTTCTTCGTGAGAAGTGGGTTCTCTGTGTCACCTCCCCGAATCATTCTTTCTCAGATGGAGATGTGAGCTGTTGCTAAGCAACAGGACCAGCCAGAGATACAGGCGAGCTCCCTCGCTCTCCGTGTTCTTTCTTCCCTTTTATACGGCCCTGCTTTCACTCCCGGCTAGATAGAGGGGTCGAAAGGAACTCAAAGGCTTCTTCTTGAATGCCAGTAAATGAACGAGAGTATGGAGCCTGGTACACATTTGAGAATAAATTTATTTTCCTCTTGCTCTTTAGTCTGGATGTAATCTACTTTTCTTGTTTTGTGGGGGGGAATTAAACAACAAAACACAATTGGAGGCAAAAGGCAATATGTATGTTCATGATGCATTTTTTGGTCCAGAACATAATCCATTTCATCCACTTGTGGCTGAACTAATTTCCGAGTGTAGTCATGGGAGAGAAGGTGTGAATGACCATGCACCATCCTGTGCACGCTTTGCTGCCTCCCCCTTAAGTAGTCCAGCCAGCATACCTCTCCTGCTGTCTCCATGAACGTGGATTTCATTGAGGGATCTTCAGTGGGATGCACTTGAAACTTAATCCTCAGGTCAGAGAACCTTTATGGTGGAATGCTGGCGGTCTAGTTCAAATCCTGGCTTTTATAATAAATGAGGCCCAGAGAGGTTAAATGATTTTTTTTTGAGGTCACACAGCTTGCCAGTGGCGCAGATGTAGTTGGAAACCTGTCTCTTGACTTCCCATTTAGTGCTCTTCCCACTACTGTCTTGTTGAGTGACACAGTGTTATTGTGTTTTCTTGCTGTCAGGCTGCTTCTGAAACACTGCTCATGCTTCACAAACTCTCAAAAATCCACTAGCAATGGCTCTTCTCCATTTGTCTCCAGCTAGGGCAGGAGCTTCTCTTTTATCCTCAACTGTGGCCTCAGTATTCATTTCTGATCCTTAGATTAGCTTATTTAAAAATGAAAGAAGTAGGGGCGCCTGGGTGGCTCAGTTGGTTAAGCGACTGCCTTCGGCTCAGGTCATGATCCTGGAGTCCCTGGATCGAGTCCCGCATCGGGCTCCCTGCTCGGCGGGGAGCCTGCTTCTCCCTCTGACCCTCCCCCATCTCATGTGCTCTCTCTCTCTCTCTCTCTCATTCTCTCTGTCTCAAATAAATAAATAAAATCTTTAAAAAAAAAAAAATGAAAGAAGTAGATGGAGTTCAGAGGGAATATATTTTATACACAGAGGGAGAAATAGGAGCAGTGTGCTGGGAATAGCGGTTGGGGGGGACCCACAGAAATCCAGAATGCAGAGAGAGCCAAGGTCTTTTTGTTTGATGGAGGAAGTAATTTTACCTTTTGTGTTGAGGGAGACTTAGCACTTGCTCTCAGTTTGTGTTGACCCTTTGCATAGGCAGGAGGAAAGTACCAATAGCGTACTCCGGGCTCAATCTTGGGAATGAAAGGTGGTTACCCTCTTCTTAAAGATTGTGAAGTCATTCTAGAAACAGAGCTAACAATGAGTGGCCAGGCATTTCAGTCTTAAAGAATGGCTAGGGGTTTACTAATTAGAGAAAGCAGAGAATAGACCCCCGGGGAATGTAAGGCTAGAATGTTAGTCTGTGCTAAACCTTAGTGAAGAAAAGAAAGTAGAGAGAGAAAAAGAGGAGAGAAGGGAGGGGGAGGAGAGGAAAACTGGTAGAGAGGCAAAATCTAGGGATAAAACAAATTGGAGACGAGGAACACTGAACCATAGCTGTGGGGTTCAGAGCAAGTCAGAAGAAGCCCTGCAAAGACTCCATGAAGTGCTAAAATAATATTCCTATGTCTGTTTATTAGGGTGCCCATAGTTGCAGACTGGGCCTAAATCAGCATTCTATAAGCAAAAAACAAAATTTTAAAAAAAGCCTAGATCTGGAGTCACAAGTGCTGGTAAGTTTCTGCTGGAACTATGTTGGTTATAAGGAGTTTGTATCTCATGAGCTAATTCACACTGCAGAGGAGTGGAGCTGGGCCAGAGGTGTGCTGGCTCTCCGGCCAGAGGAAACAAGCCAAAATTTCTTTATTGGCAAAGTTGGGAGTTGATACAAGCAATTGAGAAATGGCCTCGTGTCTGTCCAGCAGAAAATGTCCAGCCTACCTGTTTGGCAGGTTAATTCTATTCATGAAGACCACCTGCAATTCTAAATGAAGTGCCTTTGGTGTCCAGGACCTTTCTTAGAAGTACTCTCCCTTTGTAAATGTACACATCCAGTGTAACATTTTGCTACAAAGTAACCAGTAGTCAGGTTTCTCCAAAGACTAGGCACCAACCAGAGGGTAAGCGAACATGACTGTTTTTCTCCCTACACTCCTCTTATCTGTCCTCCCGCTGTTCTTTCATGCGTTCCTCTTCCTGATCATTCCCTTTCTCCCTGATCCCTAAAATGTAATAGCTTAAATGGATGAAGTAGCTTTACAGTGGTTAACTGAGACTTTATAATTGATTCTTCACAAATACCATAAAGAATTTGTCCATTTCTTTAATATCACAAGTCTAAATGTGAAGATCCAGGGAAGGATTACCACAGTCATAGGATTATCGAATGATGTGAAGCTGTGTGTGCTTTAGAAATTATCAGAACATTGCTTCATTTCAGTTAGTATTTACTGAGTGCCCACAGTGCAGCAGGCAAGGGAAACAGTGTTGGGCCCAGGGAGCTGTTTCTTACTGGTAGCCTTGAGAGTCACCTCTGTCATCTACCGTACCTTCTACCACCACCATCACCATGACAGCCTCCTTTCTCTCCTCCTCTTTTCCTTTCTCCTCTGTCTGTTCCTCCTCTCTTCTTCATCATTATCACCACCACACCATCATCACCATCACCACCACCATCACCATCACAACCATCACCATCACCACCATCATCATCATTACCATCATCATCACCATTACCATCACATCACATCATCACATCATATGACATCAATACCACCATCATCATCCTTACCACCACCATCATCATTGCCATCACCACCATCACCATCACCACCATCACCATCACCACCATCACCATCACCACCATCATCACCATCATCACTATTACCATCATCATCACCATTATCATCACATAACATCATCACATCATATGACATCAATACCACCATCATCCTTACCACCACCATCATCATCACATCACATCACATCATCATCATTACCATCATCATCACATTACCACCATCATCATAACCTCCTGGGGGTTTCCTATATCTTATGCTCTAGGCTAAGTGCTTTGTACATATTAAATCATTTAATTCTCACAACCATTATTCCCATTTTACAGATGAGGAAACTGAGGCTTATGGTGTTCAAATAACTTGATCAATATCACAGTTAGTAAGTAGCAAAATTTGGACTTGAACCTGGGTCTCTCTGGTCTTTATAAATTGTGCTACATTGGATCGAACCCAGGTTTCTGGTGTCCAGCCATTTTCTTTCACAACCTCACTAGCAACATAGTGCGTTTTATCCAAAACTATAAGTTGCGAATATTTCAGAATTATTGTCTTCCCTTAAATTCTCTATTCTAGCTCTCCTTATTCCCATGATGTCAAGCTAACAGAATACCTAAGTGATAAAGAAAGTGGAGTAATTCCCCATGGAGAAAGTAACTTGATTGTTGTATTTTTATTATTATTTTTTAGTGCACATCAACCACTAAAGATAACAAGTGTAGCTTAGGTTTAGTATTGGAGTTAATAGTCTAGAACCTCATACACTTTATCAAGAGGAAATTTATCGGGTTAGAGTTAAATTTCTCCTCACCCATTTTTATACTAGAGACTTGCTCTAATCTACCTTTTCTGAGAATGATTGGTATAATAGTCTTCATACTCTCTACCCTCACATATTGGTTGCAACCAGATGAGGTCTGTGGATCAGTAGAATGGATACATTGAGCACCCCCTACAAAGAAGGAGGTCCACACGTCCTCAAACTGGCCACAGTGCAGTCTCTCCACACACTCACTTGGTGGAGGGAATTCTCCCTTCTTTTGTAGTAACCACATTGTACTGCTCAGCCTCCTGGATTCCTTGATGTGCTGTGCTGGGATTCCGTGATGTGAGGGGGTCAGGCTTTCACCCCAGCACCCACCGAAACTCCTCCATGCAGTCCCCGCTAACCTCCAGGTAGCTGCCTCCCATGGTCACTTCTCAGACCTCATCTTACTTTACCTGTCAACTGATTACTCCCTCCACCTGGGTGGACTTCCCCCTGACCTATAGGTCATCATATTCCCTTGGCTTTATTTCGACGGTAGGGGTGACTCCTTCTCAGGCTCCTGTGCTGCTTCTTGCTCTTCTCCCTGACCTTTCATGGTGGTGGGTCCCAGGGCTCAGCCTCTGGTCCTCCCCACTGAATATCTGCACTTCCTCCCTCAGGGTTTTCATCGAGTTTCATGACGTTAAGTATCCTCCATCTACTGATGTCTCCTGAATGTGTGTCTCCACACTGCATGTCTCCCGAAGTTCTCAGCTATCATCACAACCTTCAGCTTCAAACTCCAAATCTGAGTTCTTGATCATTCCCCCCCCCCGACACACACACAAAACAAAAACCAAAAAATAACCCCTGCCCTATCCACTGCTTCTCCCAAGTCAGTCCATGGGAAGTCCATCCTTTCAGCAGAACAGGCTAGAAAGCTCAGAGTCATCCTTTGCTCTGCTCTGTCTCTTGTACCTCATATCGATCCATCAGGAACTGTGCCAGCCCCACCCAACATACTCAGCACCCATCCAGACTCAGCCAGACATCTGGGTTCATGATGCCATGCCACAGGCAGATTTGGCAGTGGTCCCCCCAGAAGGATCCCGACCAGAGACAGGCATGCTGCAAGCAAGACCAGGAGCAGGGCCCTCCAGCTGCTCCTCGGATAAAGGCTCTTTCTGGTGCCAGGAGAAGGGGTCACCTAAGGGACTGGGGTGGAGTTTTTATGTTTCCAACTTCTAGATATCTGGATTCCTCACACCTCTCATTTCTTCTCACTGTGTGCACCCCTAGGGGAAATCATTCATGCCCAGGACTGTGGTTACTATTCGTGTCAGTGAGTTTCAATTCTGTAGCAGCTCACACGCTCTTGTGAGCTACCAGCGTGTGCCGTGTGTGGCAGTGTGTGTATGTGTCCCCCTGACTGATTTACACGTCCGCTGGGGTGTCTGATGGATGCCTCACAGGCGCGTGGCCAGCCTCCCCCAGTCTCCCGTCACAGCGCTCACACTGGCTCCCCACCGTTCTTAGGGTGAGGCACGCAGAGAGGAGGGGGTGTGCTAGGCATTAGGAGCATCCTATGCATGAACCACCCTATGGGAGAAAGAACATGGACTCTTGAATCCATCAAAAGAAGCTCAAGTCAGCTCAGAGTAAGGGGAAGCTGGAGAGACACAAAGGCTGAAGAAAAGCAGAAGTGTGTAAGTGGAAAGTAAGCAGAAGGCTGATCACAGAGAGTCCAAGAAATGGAGGGTCCCGGGGGCCAGGACTGCATGCCTCACCCTAAGAACGTGGGGAGCCAGTGTGAGTGCCTCTCTTTTATACTTATCTTTTCAGGTAATGTAATATGTGGGATAATAATAAGTGCATTTGGGGGGGAAGTTTATAACATAGATCATAAACATATTTCCATGTAATAAATATGTATTTCCATTATCATCTTAATGTCTGAATAGGATCTCATTACGTAAATGTACCTTAATTTGGCCCATCTTCAGAAGCTGCAATGTTAGTGTGTGAGTGGAAGTGAAGTGGCTGATATAAAAAGCCATCATGAATGACGGATGATAGGATGTGCAGCTGAGTAGAAATGGAGGGATGGGAGGAAGGACAGCCAGGTACGACTCGGAGATTTGAAGCCTGGTTAACTGGAATGGCCATTGCACTGATGGGGAGTTGGTTTCTATGGTTAGATGATGAGTTCAGAGTAGAAGTTGACAGAAGATAACTAAGTAGAAATGCTCTTTACATATTGAGGACCAGGCATGAAGCTAGGAGAACAGTCAGAGCCGCTTGGAGAAACGTGGGAAGTAGGCATCACTGAGGGGCTGCTAAAGTCTCCTGGTGGGTGGGGGAGGGGGGCCAAAGGCCAGAGGAGGCAGGAGGAGAGCCCTGAGGTGCAACATCAGGGAAGGCACAGAGAAAGTGAGTTAGGAGAGCCAGCCTACCCGTTTTGTGGTGGCAGGTGGAGAATGCATCAGTGGGAAATTGCCCACGGTGGCCACATACTTCCTCTACCAGGAGATACCCTCTTACTCTTACTAACGCCAGAAAGAGGGTGTAATATTTGGCTATAAACAGCTTTTGTTCTCCCCTCCCTGCATGTGTAAACAACAGCATCAATCTTCTCTGGATCCATGGAGTCTAGTCCCTCCGCACAAATTGTCCGAGGCCAGATGTACTCTCAATAAGCATGTTTGCTTTTGCAGGTTTGCCTCTTAGGAAGAACTGAAGCTTGCAGATGGTCTGGTGAGCTCATGCCCTGTGCAGTGAGCAAGCCAGGGCCATCTGCACCCTTCAGGGAACGTGCTGTTCCCGGCCGGTATCTTCAGGACACAGGCACGCCCGGGGCTGACGGGCAGGAGCTGCTCGCAGGGCCCAGCTCATGTGTCTGCAGCTCCAAGGGGGAGCTTCTCAGACGCTCTGTCCTCCTCGCTGTAGCCGTTCAGCTTCAGGTGGACTGTGGCGGAAGACCACTGTGGCTGGCTCCGGAATCTGTGTTTGTTTTTATGCTCATTTCCATTAATCCAGCCCCTTGTGAGCAGAGAGCCCTCTGTGTCTCTTGGATGGAATACTAGAGAGACCATAGAATTGGAGAAAATTGCTTCCTTTGAATGTAGGAAAATATCAGCTGGCTGGTGATACCAGAAAAGTATATGTTTTAGAAGGTAAAATTGGAGATAGAGCACAGGGCTCAAAGCAACTTGATTTCCATATTTGCTTTTTCCTCTTCTCTTTTGTTATTCGGAACACACAGATGGATTTTTTTTATATATATATATATAAAGCTCGTGGAGTTGGGTAGAGGGGGAATTCAAGTATAAAATGGTTTGGGTATTTCTGCTGCTTTGTGAAAGCCACATTTTTTCAATCAAAACCATAAAGTCATAGAGTTGTGGAAAGTGAGGAAGGCCCTAAGAGGCCATTTGCGCAGCATATACTAATTGGCCAGAAGTAACGTCAGGGAAATGCCCAGAAAGGACAAGTTTCAGAGACCAAAGGTGTTCTTCAACGTCTCGGTGAGGAGGTAAAAATAGCAGTGGCATCATTTGAAGTCATTGCATAAAATACATATCGAAGAACATCATTACACCGTATTCAAGTCTGTAAGAAATAGATGAGATGAAATTCTAGGACACAATTGTGTAAACCACCAATTTCCTCTCTCTCTTTTGTAGTGGTTTTCAAGATTCCACTTTTCCTCAGGAGAAGAGAACCCCAGTTGTCTGGTATTAGGAGGCCAATTATGTCTCAGACTATTTTAAGGCAATAAAGTGCACCCACACCGTTGCTATCCTAGGCTCTGACTGAGGCTCTTTGGGCAGCCCCCTGTCTGCATTGTTCTGTCCTGTGCTTAATGCATCTTCCACATTCCTAGCATCTGAGCTGAAACTATTATCCCCCCACCCCCTCCCCTCTAAAACCCTCAGTTTGTTTCTCGGAGTCCATAGTCTCTCGTGGTTTTTCTCCCCCTCCGATTCTTCCCCTTTATTTTTCCCTTCCTACTATTTTCTTTTTTTTCTTTTAACATGTAATGTATTATTTGTTTCAGAGGTACAGGTCTGTGATTCATCAGTCTTGCACAATTCACAGCACTCACCATAGCACATACCCTCCCCAATGTCCATCACCCAGCCACCCCATCCTTTCTACCCCTCACCACTCCAGCAAATCTCAGTTTGTTTCCTGAGATTAAGTATTCCTTATATCAATTCCTCATGGGGCGCCTGGGTGGCTCAGTTGGTTAAGCGAATGCCTTCGGCTCAGGTCGTGATCCTGGAGTCCTGGGATCGAGTCCTGCATCGGGCTCCCTGCTCAGCAGGAAGTCTGCTTCTCCCTCTAACCCTCCCCCTTCTCATGCTCTCTCTATCTCATTCTCTCTCTCAAATAAATAAATAAAATCTTTAAAAAAAAAAGAATTCCTTATATCAATTTCTCATATCAGTGAGATCATATGATACTTGTCTTTCTCTGATTGACTTATTTCACTTAGCATAATACCCTCTAATTTCATCCACGTCATTATAAATGGCAAGATTTTGGGTTTTTTGATGGCTGCATAATATTTCATTGTGTGTGTGTGTGTGTGTGTGTGTGTATATATATATGTATGTATATATATATATATATATACCACATCTTCTTTATCCATTCATCTGTTGATGAACATCTTGGCTCTTTCCATAGTTTGGCTATTGTGGACATTGCTGCTATAAACATTAGGGTGCACGTACCCCTTCGGATCACTACATTTGTATCTTTGGGGTAAATACCCAGTAGTGCAATTGCTGGGTCATACAGTAGCTCTATTTTCAACTTTTTGAGGAACCTCCATACTGTTTTCCAGAGTGGCTGAACCAGCTTGCATTCCCACCAACAGTCTAGGAGGGTTCCCCTTTCTCTGCATCCTTGCCAACATCTGTCTTTTCCTGACTTGTTAATTTTAGCCATTCTGACTGATGTGAGGTGGCATCTCATTGAGGTTTTGATTTGGATTTCCCTGATGCCGAGTGATGTTGAGCACTTTTTCATGTGTCTGTTGGCCATTTGGATGTCTTCTTTGGAAAAATGTCTGTTCATGTCTTCTGCCTATTTCTTGATTGGATTATTTTTTCTTTGGGTGTTGAGTTTGATAAGTTCTTTATAGATTTCGGATACTAACCCTTTATCTGATACGTCATTTGCAAATATCTTCTCCCATTCTGTTGGTTGTCTTTTGGTTTTGTTGACTGTTTCCTTTGCTGTGCAAAAGCTTTTTACCTTGATGAAGTCCCAATAGTTTTTTGCCCTTGCTTTCCGTGCCTTTGGCAATGTTTCTAGGAAGACGTTGCTGCGGCTGAGGTCAAAGAGGTTGCTGCCTGTGTTCTCCTCTAGGATTTTGACGGACTCCTGTCTAACATTTAGGTCTTTCATCCATTTTGAGTCTATTTTTGTGTGTGGTGTAAAGAAATGGTCATTTCATTCTTCTGCATGTGGCTGTCCAATGTTCCCAACACCATTTGTTGAAGAGACTGTCTTTTTTCCATTGGACATTCTTTCCTGCTTTGTTGAAGATTAGTTGACCATAGAGTTGAGGGTCCATTTCTGGGCTCTCTATTCTGTTCCATTGATCTATGTGTCTGTTTTTGTGTCAGTACCATACTGTCTTGATGATGACAGCTTTGTAATAGAGCTTGAAGTCCAGAATTGTGATGCCACCAGCTTTGCTTTTCTTTTTCAA